>NW_015175388.1:454112-509751 GCF_001447785.1 Gekko japonicus | reverse complement strand
GAAAGAAAGAAAGAAAGAAAGAAAGAAAGAAAGAAAGAAAGAAAGAAAGAAAGAAAGAAAGGAAGGAAGGAAGGGAGGGAGAGAGGGAGAGAGGGAGAGAGGAAATGAAAGCAAATAGATGGGGGGGAGGAAGGAAGGAAGGAAGGAAAGAAGGAAGAAAGAACGGTCAGGCTGGAATGTGGAGGGGCAGTTCCCTTGCTTCCAGCTCTCACACACCTCAACAGAAAGAGAAAGAAATGTGAAAAAGACAGAAAGAGATAGAGAGAAAGGGCCCCCCCATGCGCTGACTGCAGGCGAAAGTGAACCCCAGGATCTTCTGTGCTGCTGGAACAATGTGCTCCTTGCGGCACAGAAAGCGAGCCACTCACTGTTGACAGCGCTGGCAACCGGAGGCCACAGAGAAGTGCTGGCACCCCAGGGGGGCTCATTCATCCCTGGAACATTTTGGAGATAGCCTCAGCCCCCGAGCCTCCCCAAAGATTACGCCTATGTTTGGTGGTAGTGTTCCACTTGTGGAAAACCCTCAGCAGATACATTCTTATGGTGCCATTCTTATGATACCCCATCAAGGTGCTACTTACTCAAATATGTGATTGATATGGTGTTGCTGCTTCCCTTTATGTGTTATTCTCTATTTTATTTGAAAATATGTTTTCTTGTGCATAGGGTGTGGTTTGCTGCTGTGAGAATGAGTCTTGAAGGAGCTGCAGTCTTGCTCATACAAAACCTGGTCCAAGGGTTCTCCTCCCCATACACCCTGAGAGGTAGTTACTTCCATTTTCACAGCAAACAGTATTGTACTTTGTAGTTATAGCTGAAGAGGCATACTCTGGTTATGTTTTTTCTGCCATTTAGGATTTCAAACCAGGATTAGACGACTGTTTGGAATACTGTTTTGCAGGAATGGTGATTCAGATGTAAAAAACAAATCATAATGTGGATCACAGATTAAGAGACCAAGGACGTGGTGTGTGAGGCTGAAGTTCCTTCAAGGTTTATTCATGTAGTGGCAAATCATGGTTTGCCATTCTGTCTGAACTATGCCCAAGCCTTAGTCATGAACATATTTTATTTTCAAAACATAACAGTACACCAAAAGGTATCTCTCCTTATATATAATTGAATAGTGGGTGCCAAAGTTCTAATTCTAAAATGCACTCCCTTAGTGTATGGCTGATGGCACTGCTCCTCAGCATATATCACCACCAATCAGAAGGCAAAGCCCGGGTCCCGCCCACACCACAACTGCTGCGACAACCTGGTCTTTTGCATATGGAAGCTGATTGGACTTCAGTCCATTCCACACCTCAAACTCCCCCCCCCCCGCAAGGCAGTTGGAATTTTCAGTTGCATAACATACCTCATAGGGGAGAGGAGAATGGGTAACAATGGTTACCACTCTCCAGGTGAGGGCTACAGATAACTCAAACATACAAATGCTCTTCAGGTAGCAGAGATCAGTCCCTCTGGAGAAAACAGTGGACTCTGTCATTAAACCCTGCTGAGGTCACCACAGGAAACTGACACTGTTTGCCCAAAGCCAGAGCACTGCCCCAGAGCCTCTTTCTAGATCCCGTTGTATTGCTTTCACAACGGGCTTTACTGCTAGTACCAGATATAAATGGCTAGGGTTAGAAACAAAAATGGAGAAGTTAGCTATTATTCTGACTTTTGTGATTATCAATATACTCAAGTTAGAAGCTTGCATTTTCTTTTGCACTGTGTGTTCAGATAGGCAAGTTGAGACTAACTGGTGAGGAGATGACTTTACTGGGGAAGAGATAACTGATGCTGAATATGAAGGTTTACATGAGGGCGGCTGGAGGGCCCCCATAGAAAATTGTTGATGTCTCTGGTTTTACGCTGAAACAAGTAAATGTGCTGATGTGTAAGGGACCTTCTGGAAATAAATACTGTGAAATATAGCTGTTTCCCCCAAAATGTCTAGTTTCTAGTATAAAAACAGGGTGCAAAGTTAGATTTGTCTGCATTACAAGAGTCAGGTTTCACCACATCACCCAAATGTTGTGACAAATGTCAGTGTTGTAAATGTTGCCTTTTATGTATTTTGGCATGATTTGTGTTTGCAAATTTGAATTAATTTTCATGTGTGTGTTTCAGCTCTAATCATAACCTGCTATAGATCTAATTCTTTCAGTATGCAAGTGTCCAGATGGAAAATCTCTATATTAAATTTTCTTTGCTCATAATTTCAAAGGAGGTATCTAGAAGTTTTCACTTAATCATTTAGAACTCCATATATTTCTAACATCAGTTGGATACCATCGGATGTACAAACAAATGTTAACCCATAACCACTTATATTTCTTTACAAAATGTCCCATGGTAATTTTTTTAACGTAATTGTAACATTTTCCCCAAAATGTACATTTTACCATTTAGATTGAGGATAAGCCTCCTTTGCTGCTAATACCCCTCTTCCTGAGTACAGCTTGCTTCTTTTTCCTATTAAAAACTGAACCCATTTTTGTTAATTGCTGGAAATGAAGCACTCCTAAATATCTGGCATAGCTGGAAAATAAATTCTTTAATTATTTTTGGTGAGGCCAGCAGCAAATTTGGTGTTTATATCATGTGTTGTATCTCTATGGATTAGATGAATTGTTTCAGTGTTAGTGTGTGATCTAGGAGGCCTACTGAAAACAGATCATATCAAGAACCTAGCAGGAAATTTTATTCAGGCTGCGGTCACACGCAACATTATCCACGCAAGAGATACGGAAGACAGGCGGAGTTTCCGGGCGCGATCTCACCAGCACATCTGGGAAGTGTAGCGCTTCCGTGGCACAACCGAGGCTTCCTGCCGAAAATGTGCAGCAAAAAACTAGTACCTCGGAGGTACTAGTTTCCGGAAACTGCGGGGCAAGGGCGGGCGTCTGATCGTGTTTCCGGTGGCATCCGGCGCCCGCCCATGTCCCTTTGTGAAAAAGGGTTGTTTTTTCCCCAAGTCTCCGTGGATGCGCACACGCACCCAACGGAGCATGCGCATTTGTCGTGTACACAAAAAAGAAAACCAGTTTGCCACACCGCGCGCTTCTTCGTTGCGCACAGGCGTGTCCTCTCCCTACCCACGGAACCTCCACGGTACCTCCACAGGAGGTCTGATTGCTTTACAATGCGTTAGTTTGCCCTGGGGCAAATAGCCACTCTTCCCCCCCGCAGTTTCCTGCCCGTGTGACTGGAGCCACTGAAGGGTTGTAGATAGTTGTGTTGGTCCGTTAAGGAAAAGAACATCTAGGAAAAATCCAAAAAGAGTGGCAGCAAAAAAGCAGTTGGTCTTTTATTAGGAGCTAACAAACAGTCTCAAAATAGCAAGCATGCTCTCAAGTTCCCCAAAGTTCTTCAGCATCCTGGATGTTTAGTACAAAAGGGGGGGGTATATTTCATATTGTGACAGCAAAGTTTGCAGTTTTGGGCCTTTCTGAAGTGCAAACCAGGAGATGTTCCAGAACTATATTACAATGGTTGATGTGAATTTCCCATTGTTGTACGTATTGACAGTAGAGTAATGGTTCTAAGTCTTTCCCTCCTGTGGGGTTATATGGCTTTATATGCAGTTTGGAAAAGAGTTGAATGACAGCCCCTGGGGGTAGTAGATGTGTTCTGGGAGTGGAATCCCAGGTCCCACAGTGGAATGACCTGTCATCTCAGTCCCAGGAAACATCCCCTACCCCCCTGGGCTGTCATTCCACTGTGGAACCTGTCATTCCAGTCTCAGAACACTCCTGCCACCCCCAGGGGCTGTCATTCCACTTTGGGGATTCTCATTCCACTCTCAGAACACTCGTGCTACTCCCAGGAGCTGTCATTCCACTGTGGGGCCTGTCCCTCCACCCTCAGAACACATCTGTTACCCCCAGGGGCTGTCATTCCACTCTGGGGCCTGTCATTCCAGTCCCAGAGCAGTGTATTTGGAACCAGAGACCTTAATGGAAGATCCATTCCGCATTTTCTTTGCAACTCTTCTTGAGCTGTAATGTATTTCAATGGCGCTGATGCAAGTCAATTTTTTCATTCCTGGCTCCCATTATTTCCAATGGGCCTTCAAGTCTCTCCCATTGTTTCCAGTGGGCAATCATGTCCTTCCTTTTAGGACATCCCCCTTGAAAGCTGAGATCTCTCTCTCTTTCACCTGAAAACCTTTTATCTGACTGAAATGGTAGGAAACAGCAAGAGTACAATAGCATCTTAAAGATTAATAAAAGGGGTCTGGCGTGTGTCTCTCTCCATGAAGGCGCCTTTCTGCGTCCTGCTGGCAGAGGAGGTGAGTCTGACCTCCATAGGCGGAGCATGCCTCCTCCTCCTCCTCCCCCCCTCCGGCAAGGAGGGTGCCAGTGCTGCAGGGGCAGGCAGCAAGGAGGGAGCGGAGATGCCATCGAGGCCCAGCGCTGCCATCATCCCTGCATCGCCACCTCCTCCACCTGCCCCCAGGAACTTGGTCTCAAAGAGGGGCTGGTTGATTAGGAACTCTTTTCAGCAGGGACCAGGAGCCACAGCTTGGCAGGGGAATTGTTGGGGTTGATGGGCGCTGCCAACAGGAGCAGATCGTCCATGGCTCAGGCGAAAGTGAGAGGCAGACGGGGCAGGAGGGAGAGTGATGAGAAGCCTCCCTGCCCCCCCCCCAACCTAATGGATGGTTGAGGCAGATAGCCATCTGAAAGGCTGGGGGGGGGCAAAGATGGGCCAGGGTTGGGTGAGGGAGAGGCCCCATGCAAGCCAGCCCTCCCAGTGGCTTCCGAAGGCGGAGGACTGAAGATGGGCCAGCGGTTCACCTTGGAAGGAAAGGCCCCACAGCAGGCAACTGGCCCTTGCAGTGTGCTCAGAAGGCAGAGGGGAGTTGAAGAGGGGCCAGCAGCAGGTGACACACTTCTGAAGGAGAGGCCTCATGCCTAGCAGCCCTCCCAGTGGCTTCCAAAGGTGGGGATACAAAGACAGGCCTGCGAGGGGGGATAATGACAGTTCCATCTGCAGGGGACGATGACAGGTGCAAGGGCGGCATGGTCAGCCTCGGCCTGGTCACCGTGTGGCTGGCAGATTGTTGGGCCTGGCCATCGCCTGACAGGACACCTTGGCTCGCAACCCTGCTGGCTCCTTGCCTCGTGTCGTGGCTGTGGACGACCGGTGTGGCGGTGCCGTGGTCCACCTCAGTGCCCCAAGCATCCTGCCAGTGGAGCGTCCATTGTCTTCAGCAGCTCTGTGTAGAGTGAGGGCGTGATGGCAGCTGGTGGCTGTGTGGGCAGGACTCAGGCCACGCAGTCACCCAACACAGTGAGGGGATTGGCAGCCGTTCTGAGTGGCAGATCACGCACCCAACTGATTTTAGCGTGCATAGAATCTTGCCACCCCAAATGACAATTATATATAAGGAGAGATTGTTCAGGATATGGCAGGCTGCATCTTCAAAGCACTGCAGTGGTGATATTCAGTACCTCTGATCATGTCTTAATGCATTTTATTCTAGACCAAATTATCACATTAGACAGAACAAGTCTTCTGATTTATTTTCTTGGGAGCACATTTAGCAGCAGTTTCAACATTCTACCCTCCTGCACTGAATATGAGCGTGCTTGTACAAATGACCACTGAAAGAACACAAGTTAAATATTTTCTTACTGTTTTCACTCAAAATATTACTTCTATTTATTAGCAACATGTTGTCCTGAAGAAATTTTTGCTCATGCTTAAGATATTAAAATATGGAAAAGTCAACATAATAGAACTATTAAACTTTTGAAGCCATTATGCAATTACAATGACATTATTCAAATACTGGGCACCTTGAAGCCTGGAACTGACAGAGTCATTTTTTTTAACACCTGCTAACTTGTGCTTTGTAAATATTACTTCTTAATCTTGAACATTATTCACATAATTTTAAAAATTTTGTAGCAAACTAGAAAATATGCAGTTCTGTAAAGGTAACTTCATGAGCAGGCTCACAGCAAGTGAGATTTGCAGGCAATCCTCTTGCATTTAAACATCTGAAAGATACTGAAAGATTTCTATAACAAAAATTGATTTAGTTCTTTTTAGAAGAAGAAGAAGAGATTGGATTTATACCCCGCTCTTTACTTGGAGTCTCAGAGCACCTTACAAACTCCTTTCCCTCCCCACAACAGACACCCTGTTTTTATGTCAAATACGGGTTGGCTAGATGTTTTTGCAGAAAGTAAAGAAAACCTGTTGAATCGGAATGACAGACAAATATTCCTGCAAGCCAATCCTGCATCTAAAACATTGCTGAGTAAAGATGAAAATATATTAAATAGGGCTTCACCATATTTTTATATTTACATTTCAACCTGAAAGTGTGAATGTGAGAACTGTGGTTTGCAGACATCTTCTTTACAGAGATATACTGGCCAGGAATCCAGAATTGATTGGTCCTCCCTGCTGAGTGTGCATTTGGTGGCAAATCCAAGTTCATGCTCCATAATGTGCAAAAACTGCCCTGAGAGGACTAGCATGTGTATGTTATGTGCTGTCAAGTCACTTCCAACAACCCTGACCTCCCAAATGTCCTATCATTAGTACTAGCATACATTTCTTTGAGGTAGCAGTGTTTACTAGCCAGCTTTATTTTAAAACCAGGGAGATTATTAGAAGAAGCAATCCCATATCACAGAAACCTCAAATGGAAAGCAACGCTGAGAATGGGAACCTCATCACTTTAATGCTGAAGATCTATATTCCATTCCCTGGTGTATAAAGTTGGCACAGAAGCAATCCCCTGTTACAAGATAAATGGTAGTGTGAAAACAAGTGAGCTTATCCAACAACTGCCTGAGCGTCACAGTCAGTGTCTTTTCTGTAATTATTGCATTTAATACAGCTAGTTACTTGCACAAAAGAGCTTCCGGATATAGCAATTTCCACCAAGGGCTGTTTAGGAATGTGCAGGCCCATCATTTAGCTCTGATATTGTTGGCTTGTCAGAATTGATCATAGCTCTTGATGGAACACCTCTAGGTTTTTTATGGAGTGCATCAAAGTGGCATTTCACATTGTTTAAGTAGGAGTGATCTGTTAGTTTATATTTTATCTAAAACTGCAGAGCAGATGACCTCCCCGAGGGCCTAAATACATGAATCCTCTACACATGTTATAATTAATAGGGGAACCGGGGGGAGAAATTCATAACAAAGGGCTAAAGAGCTGGGCCGAGCAACTTGTCAAAAAGAAGGAAATTCCACTACAGATTAGCTTATTTTTAAGCATGTCAGGCTCTACATACAAACATGATCTATTGCTTCCTTGTAATGTCTGTTTAGGCCGCAGGTGCTCCAGGCAGTGTCAGGGAGTGTTGTAAATTTTGTCTGAGTCAGGGCAATTCTGATTGATCTCCAAGTGTAAAATCGATAAGAAGACACTGTCATTTTCTTAAAGGATGAGCTAGAAAAGGAAAATAAATTAAGACTCTACTGAATGTCTATCTCCCATGCTCATTAATTCAGTGTGGTCTGTACTCTGTTAATGTTGTGTCCACAGCTTTAATCTTCCAGGTGCTCTTCCTGCAGATAGTCAACAGCAACCTTTTATTACGTTATGTATATTTCATCTCCACGTGGCTGAAATAAAATGCCTGCCTTCTTCTTTTCCTCAGCTCCTGATTAATCCATTTTCTTATTTTTCAAAAACATATCACTGGGAGTACTGATTAACTTAAAAATGGAAAGCCATTGTCTTTCTTGCATGTCCTTCATCAGAGCTTTACATACTGGCTGCTCATTTGTCTTGAGTTGTTATCGCAAATAACAACTCCTGGGCATTTTCTCTTCTGTGACTCACCACAAGAAGATTAATTTACTTCTGCTCCCCCCCCTTTCCCCCTCCTTTTCATGTTGTCTACCCAAGACTTTTTGAACATGCTTTAACCTGCTTTTGGGAGATTATGTTTTGTGGGGAAGGGGGGAGCTAAAAGATCATATAACTTGCACTGTACCACTTCAGCTACTTGTCTAACATTTTTACAACATAAGACCTTAGTTGTGGAACAATTACTGTCTAGACAACATCAATTATACCCTTAAAGCAAAGAACATCAGCATTTCCACAGGCTTATCTCTTTTACACCTACATACAAAGTTATCTTCTCCATTTTACTAGATTTTATGGGGTCATAGACTTCAAGCCAACTTTAGCTACATCCTGCAACACAGTACCCACTTTTTAATTTTTAGATACACATCCATCTTCCTATTTTTTCTTCTGCAAAAGGAAGTGCGGGGATTCTGTATCTTCAATAATACATGGAAGAGTGAATTTGGGTAGATGCACATTTTCATGCTGGGGTAAGAAAAAACTGGGTGCTAAAATGCCCTCTTCTGTTAAAGGCAAGGGAAACCTTTCTTTCTTTTGCCTCTGGCTGCCCTCTCTGTTAGCCTGTCTCTTAAGAAAATACGAAAGAAAATGGTGGTCATATCAGTGCTGTGCCCTGCCTTAGATTGGGGTGTGACTAACATGTGGATTCTACCAGCCCAATATCCTTGGGTATAGTTAAAAACCTGCTGCGGAGTAATTCTTAGAGTCTGTAGCTTCCTGGAAGGTTAAAGTCCTAGCAAATTAGTTACTTGGTTTTCTTTATACCTCACCTTTCCCTTATGGCTCAAGGTGGTTTATAATTTTACATTATAACATGTATAATACAATAAAACACCTTAACCTCCACCAAATGGGTTGCAACTCAAGCCCATTAAAAGTTCTAACAAATAAAACTGACAGTACCTCCTAAAATTACTAAGGATGCCCCCCACCTCCATTGCACAAGGGGGGAAGTGCTAAGGCAAACTTAAGTATGGGAGGGCACCAGAAGGTAGAAACTAGAGGACCATAACTGGTGCACAGGAACTATTTAGAAATCAGCCACAGAAAGCTAGAGTGATTCAAGTCACTATGTGTACCATCCATGTCTTATATCAAACATGGCTAGAGTTCCATTGTGCTTGAATTTAAGTCAAGTTTCCAATTACCATCAGAGGGAGAAGCAGAGGCTACTGATGAGATCATCAAAGGGAGAGCAGAAAATGGATGGCACCTTTTCATCATAAAACAGAAGTCCAGTGGCACCTTAAAGACTAACAACATTTATTCCAGCATGAGACTTCATAAATCAGAATGATTTCAGAAGAAGTGTGTTCTGACATGAATGCTCACACTAGAATAAATGTCATTTTTAAGGTGTCATTGGATTTCTGTTCTGCTACAATAAATTAACATAGCTACCCCTTTGGAGTTACCAAGATCTGTCATGCCTGGATCCATCCTCCATCCTCCAGCTTCCAGCTTTCATTTGAAGCAGTAATGGCCAGCAATCTCTCTGTCATGCCTGGATCCAGCTCCAGCTGAGAACTTTCCACTTTCCAACCAACATTAATGGTGCCTGGAGTAGGGGGAGAAAGTAACTATCTGAGAATCCCCACCCGAGATAATATTTTAATCGTCATTTGTATTGTCTTTTGACTTTTGTGAGCATCCTTCAAAGCCTTTTTTTTTTTTTGCTGAAAAGCAAAATAAAAATATGATGACAATAATCATCTGGAGAGTATTAACCACATTAATATGGTTTTGTAAAACCAATAGAAGTTGAAATAAAACTTTGCCAGGTCCATTTTTAAAGCATTTTTCCCCCTCCCAAATGCAAGTTTTCAGAGAAACTGCATTTCTCATCATATTGTTTTCTTTCACTTGTGGAATCCCAATTTTGTATTTGGGTAATCTTGAACAGGCTGCTCAGAAATGGCAATCACCATTATTCTCAGCTAATCCATGATTTCAAGGAAAGATCTCATGTCTGTTGAGATTAGGCAAAACAAATTAGTAAAATGAAGCCAAAGCTGAAAATGCTGAACGTATCAGGAAACAGTGTGAAAAATATCAGTGGCAGTTTTGAAAAATAATAGGAACATCATAGCAAAAGCAATCTTATATTTAATGTATTTTTGACCCTTTAAATTCAAATGCCTATGAAAACGTTACTTCTAAAATTTGAAGATTTAAAAAAATCTTGTTCTGGTGCAGGTCAGTGTAAGCAGCCATTCCTGTATGGACCATTTGATTCAGCAAGCTGTTTCTGATGCACCAACAACATAAAGTGCAAGTAGAAGCAGATTATTTTCCTACCTTCACCTTCCTGCAGCCTATGAACCCCCAAACGCTGATGCTGAAGGTTGGGGGGAGGGTGCATGGATGAAAAGCTATGCAATACAAGGGGCTGCACTGACAAGGGTGGAGCAGGCAAAATTACCCCTCTTGCCTTTTCCTCCAGTAGCACTTCTATTGGCACAAGAGAAAAATGGCAGAAAGGGGCAATGTTAATTTGCTTTCACCTTCTTAGTGCTTCCACCTAGATTTCATTGCTTTTTATCCACATGGGTTCAATGTTCCCTCTAAACTGTGGAGTCTTGTGAGCAGGAATTCTACTTTGTGAGCTACTGGCATTAAAGTTGTGAGTGAGCAATTTGGCTACTGCATAAATTGGTTTGCTCTAGAGCCATTCTTCCTGAGCTAAGACAAAGATGTGAGAGCCGGAGGCTAAAAAACTGTGAACTAGCTCACACTAACTCAGCTTAGAGGGAACACTGCATGGGTTCCCCAACCCTCAGAGAAGACTACTCTAGGGAGGGGAAGGTAGGATTGCTATTGTTCCTCCAGCCCCTTCTGCTGGTATTTTGCAATATCCAAAGCAGCATTAGCGTTCCCAGTTCCTATACTGGAGAGTCTCTTCCCTTTGGCTAGAAGGAGATAGTTTTGAAAAAAATATTAATGTGCTTTAGTAATGTCAGGAGGAGCTCACCCGGCCAACCCACCAGCCTGCTACTCCGGGAGATGGCAAGGAAGAGGAGACAAGCTGTGAAAGGGTTGCTCCCAAGGAGATGCTGAGAGAGAGAATCAACCAAGCACTTGACCTGGGAACCTGACCTCGACAGGGCCCACTGTGTGAAGTAACACATGTGGAGCCCAAGAGTCTGAGGGAATGCACTGCTAAGCCTCGATTTTCCCGTCGGACCCCCGCCCCACTAACTTCAAACCCCCGAAGGTGATGCGGACTCGTGACAAGTAACATATATATTGGAAAGCTCATTTGTTCCTGCCACTTTGGCAAATGGAAAATTACTGAAAATTAACATATTGCTCACCGCTGTTAATACAATGTTCTTATTGTAGCAAGTGCTTGTTGTCCAATTCTGCAGCACTGGAGTCATAAGGCACTTAGGACCCACCTGCATGTTTCCTTCAGAGGTGTGTAACAAAAGCTCAATGACTGCTGCAAATATACATCTGGAACCCAATGAGGAAAGGGATGGTTTGGGAAAAATTGGAGCAGAGAAACAGAGGTCAGAGAAAACACACACCACTCCTTTGTTCCAAGTTCCCCACCCAGAATGGCTTTGCCCTAAGAAAAGCAGCCGATAGGTTCTCCTTACAAGCCTGTGCAGTCCCAATCTTGTGCTTTTTTTAGAGTCTGTTCATACATTTTTCCTATGCAGTTGACTTGTTATAATACTGTAGAGTCCACCTGTCATTTATCACTCAAGTTCTCAAACACGAAAAGTAATAGTTTCTCTCTCTGTCATTGGTATTATCTCCTATATTTTGAGCCAATTGCTAGTTCATTAAGTTCCCTACAGAGATGTTCTTCTGTTGTACCATCATTAAAATGAATTGTAGCCTTACTTTATAATGCAGGTGTTGAACAGGCAGCCTACATATGCTGGAAGGAAAACTAGAGTCACCTTTCCATCACTTCTGGGAAAACCAACATTAGGAAGCCCAGCTGTTGCTTTAGACAATTGTACTTTCAAACACAAATAGTAACAGGCCATTTTTACGCAACAGGACAAAGGAAGATTGGGTTTTTTAAAAAAAATTCTTTCTGTCCAAACAAGCAAGCAAACAAACAAGCAAACCAGAAAGAAGAACAAGAGTGTAAAACTCAAAATCCAGCAACTAAATAGAATTTTAAAAAGCAAAGAACAGTATACATAAAGTAGAGACAAAAATAAAACAACATTGGTGGCAGATCTACACATAAGTTTCTATAAAACGTTTCCAAATATCTAAAAACAAGCCTATATGCAATTGTCACCTATATGCCATGCACTCAGTATTGAGAAAGTTCTAAGGTCCTCAGTCCATTCATTTACTGAAGTGGGTACTTATCTCTTCAGTGTTGTAATATGAGTCCTTTAGCTGTAGTAAGGGCACAGTGCATCCATTTTCGCTGACCATCAGTTAGCCTCCAAAAGCCGGTCAGTTAGTTTAAAAGTATATAAGCATCCTCAAAAATCAATACACTCTAATACAAATTTGATATGAGTAATAATTTATTTCTAGAAAAAAATGAATGACTGGACATACCCAAAGCATGTTTTAAAGGATACGTCCTATGATTACAATGCCAACAGTTAGACACTTTACTCAGACATTTGCTAAAGAGTCACTGTAGTGTCCGCTATATGCTTAACATGACTTTTTGCTGAATAAATAACAATTTAAAATCCACAGAGAGAGCAGGTATAAACTTTGAGGCCATAGCCCATTGCTGTGGCAAAATAGGGTGATCTAGCTCCTTATTGTTAGCCGCCCTGAGCCTGTCCGCGGGGAGGGCGGCCTAGAAATCGAAATCATCATCATCATCATCATTCCTGGGACTCTCCGTATCATATTTATAAATAAAAATAAAATATTTATAAACAAATATTATAGGTTTCATTTTCTTCATCCATTAAATTAGAGTTTCCAGGAGCAAAGGGGACTCTCAGATCCTTAATGCCACAGGGCTATATTTAGATACCAGCAGATCTTGCAGTTGTAAATATTGCCGTTCAACAGAAGTTGATAAATCATATCTAGACCTCAGATGAGAAAATGACAAGCTCATCATCATAGTCTATCAATTGGTACAATGTAAGAATCCCCCTATCTATCCAAGTCTCCCATAAAAAAGATTTCTTCCCAATTTGATGTCTGGATTGACACATAATCGTAGGGCGCAATCACACGCACAATTAGCCGTGCCATAGGGGCGAATGCCAGGAGGATTTAAAGGGTGCGATCAGACACGAACATCTGGGAAGTGCCCCGCACCGGTTGGCAACCCGTTTTGCTCTGCCGCAGAAGCAGAGTGAAAAGACACCAGGGAAAGTCCGGTAGCAAATGGGTTGCTACGGGCCACGGACGGACTTTCCCCTGTCTGATCACTGCAGCACGCTCTCATGGTGTCGCGATGGTCTAATCAGGCCATCCCGACTCCGTGCCGTTGTTTTTCCCCCTTCTTAGTATGAGCTTCATCGCACACTCCATAGGGAGCCCGTGTTCCCTCTAAGCTGAGTTAGTGTGAGCTAGCTCACAGTTTTTTAGCCTCCAGCTCCCACATTTTTGTCTTAGCTCAGGAAGGATGGCTCCAGGACAAACTAACTTATGCAGCAGCCAAATTGCTCGCCCACAACTTTAATGCCAGTAGCTCACAAAGTAGATGTTTTGCTTACAAGACTCAACAGCTTAGAGGGAACATCGTAGGGAGCCCTCAGTGCTGAGATGTGATTCATTGATTCCCCATTTAAGCACGTCGGAAAAAAATGGCCAAAAAAACCCCTGACACCCATGGTTGCGTCTGATCATGCAGTGGCGGGCTGCCCCCGCAGCTTCAAAGGACTGTGTGATCACACAACTACGGGTCAAATTCCTCTGGGGGAAATAGCCTCGCTTCCCCCCACGTTATCTTGTGCGTGTGACCACCACCTTAGTTTAGCATGTCAAATTGATATTGTCATGACATTATGCACCATTTTTCTCTAGATGCAGAAATCACTGGAGGAACGGGACCTACTGTAGTACAGGTAGACTGTGCATTTCACTTAAACAGGGGCACCAGACAAGAAGCCCCCAAACAAGCCGAAGATGGATAGTCTAGCATCTAAAGACACCTTTTGAAGTACATGCTATCTACCAGGAAGAATGACACTACTGTCATAGTTTTGTTAATACTTTTGCCTTTGTGCAGCTTTGTTACATTTGCATGCAGGGAACTCGTCTCTCCAGCCTCTTTTTTTCTTCGTGTACTGTTCCCTGTTTGTCACCAAAATCTCAAATCGCTAATAAGGGGATTAAGGAGAAGTGTTCTTTCCAAGCTCTAGACTAGGATAGCCACTAAATGCCTGTTATAATCCAGAAGGAATTTGCTGATCCTAATTGCACCCGTGAAGCTCTTTGAGCCCTTAAATACAGTACTACTCAAACTCTTGTTTGAGAATAAGGTAGCTCAAAGAGTTAACTGCTGGATGCTTGAGGGACATCTGAGCCACAGCTGCTGTTTTTCCCACCTCCTAATGACAAAACACATTTTTTTTCCATTTTAGTCTCAGTCCTTGTTTGGGACAAAAGATATAAAGCTTACCAGTAAGAACCTTCCTGTGTTCTGAACATCTCTTAGATGTGTAGCTATTTTAACACTAAAACAAAAGAAAATTATGAAAATATAGTTGAACAATGATCTAGGTGGGCAGCCATGTTGGTCTGAGGCAGAAGAACAAATTTTGAGTCCAGTGGGGCACCTGTAAGACCAACAAAGGTTTATTCAAGGTATGAGCTTTTGTGTGTACATGCTTCCTCAGATGTGTGCACATGAAAGCTCATACCTTGAATAAACTTTTGTTGGTCTTAAAGGTGCTACTGGACTCAAAATTTGTTCTATAATTGCATGACATGAATGTTTTTATTCTTCCCCAGTTATGGTGAACAAATGATTATATTTCAAAATCACCACCCCTGTATCTGTTTTGATGACGATCATATACACAAAAAATCTACTTTTCCTTTCCTGTTCAGTTTTCATGACCCATCCTTTGCTGAACACCTTTCTTTAGTTCTTTTCTCATAGGTCTTGGTCACACAATCAGGGGAATGAGGTAGTAATAAGGTGGCACAGATTTGTCAATGAAGTGGTACAGATTTTTCAGTGAACTGTGCTATTTTAGTGTTCGTGCGTGGGATTCCAGCTTTTAATTGTTTCATCATAGAAAAATCTGCGTGCAAACAGAAAACTAACAGAGCAATTCAGAAAGGTTCTACCCCCACCTCCCTTTGCCAGTGGTGCTGGTTTTCCATTTGCCACATTCTTAAATGTGATCTTCCACTGGTACTCTGAAGTGGTTCCATTCTACCAGCTCAGTATTATACAACTCATTTTCTTGCATGTATGGACTGGGTCTCAAAGTGAATATATTAATACCTGTTTATCACTCTTTGGGGCAGCAATGAATAGGCAGTGGTGGTTGCATCTTAGGCAGCATGATTACCTCACATTACCCCAAACACTTCTATGAAGTTGATCCACATGTCCAGCTGTGACTCATCAGTGATAAAAGGACATTCATGGACAGCTTGTGTGAATCAGGCCAGAGACAGTTTTATGCAATGCAGAGTTACATATATGTTAGCGAAGTCTATCCCGAAATGTATCTTATTTTTGGCATCCAAGTTGTAGACATAGCTTTTTTATTTATTTTATTTACTTCATTTATGCCCCACTGTTCTCCCCAATGAGGACCCAAAGTGGCTTACATCCCCCTCTCCTCTGCTTTATCCTTTATCTTCTTAGTGGTTCCACATTTCCCAAGTTGTTATAGAGCTCTGAAAAGCCATGAAATGGTCTCAAAATGGCAAAAGGGAAAAAACCCAATGTGAATGCAGAGGGAGAAAAAACTTACAGTGAGATATAAATTTCCATTTTCTTTTCCCTCTGCCAAAAACAGACACGTATTCCTGTACCTCTAACAATTCACACTGTATCTTTGGGATGAATTTTAATTGCTGTAATGGACATTAGTAGCCAATTTTGGCTAAAAAGTGGGCTACTGCAACCATATTATCTCTATCTGTAGGGAAGTTCTTTCTTTACCAAGAGCACAGAAGGTTCTTTATCTAATGTCGTCTTAAAGTGACTCTAGTTCTCTTAATCTCTTTCTTGGTACTTTTAGGAAAGGAATCATGAGATATTTCATAGAACAAAGTTTGAATCCAGTGGCATCTTTAAGACCAACAAAGTTTAATTCTGGATATAAGCTTTTGTGTGCAATGTATCTGAAGAAGTTTGCATATACACAAAAGTTTATTACCAGAATTAAACTTTGTGATCTTAAAGGTGCCACTGGACTCAAACTTTGTTCTATTGCTTCAGATCAACGTGACTACCCATCTGAAGATATTTCATGTGAGTGTTGGCTTTTAGCCATATATGAGACAAACCCAAAGGGAACAGGAGAACAGGCAATATAAAGGCAACATTTGATGCCTTTTATTGACTATAGGATCTCTGATAGAAAATGTTTGTGTTCCTTATTGCAGTTCACAGTTTAAGGTTTCATGTCCTTTCCTTGGTTTATGGTTTGGAAGTCACCATTCCTTGTTTCAGAGTCTTGACACTAATAGTACAATCCTAAATAGATCCAGGTAGGCAGCCATGTTGATCTGAAGCAGTAGAACAAATTTTGAGTCCAGTGGCACCTTTAAGACTAACAAATATTTATTAATTTATTTAATATTTATATCCCGCCCTCCCCGCCATTCGGCAGGCTCAGGGCGGCTAACAACATCAATAAATATACATTAAAATTCCAGTTAAAACTGTCAATCAATATAAAATCATACTATATAAACATAACTTACAATAAAGATGGCAATCTTCTAATATCAACTGTCAGCTGAATGGTGTTGTCAAGCTCTCACCCAGCTATAAAGCCTCAGTTGGTGGCCCCGTTGGAACTGTTGGTACAGTTGGTAGTTGGGCCAAGGCCATAAAATCAAGGCGGCACCCTACTTAAAAGCCTGGCAGAAGAGCTCTGTTTTACAAGCCCTGTGGAACTGTAAGAGGTCCTGCAGGGCCCTCATATCCTCTGGGAGCTCGTTCCACCAGTGAGGGGCTGACACTGAAAAGGCCCTGGCCTTCGTTGTAGCCAACCTGGCCTCTTTAGGCCCCGGAAGAGCCAGGCAATTTTGGGTACCCAATCTCAGTGCTCACTGGAGTACGTGCAAGGAAAGGCAGTCCCTTAGGTAAGTAGGTCCCTGGCCATAAAGGGCTTTAGAGGTAAGAACCAGCATCTTGAACCGTATCTGGTATTCTATAGACAGCCAGTGCAGGGTTTTTAGGGTGGGCTGGATATGTTCCCACATTGGAAGACACAACTACAGCCTCACCACTGCATTCTGCACCAGCTGCAGCTTCCGGATTTGGGACAAGGGCAGCCCCATGTAGAAAGCATTGCAGTAATTCATTCTTGAGGTGACCATTGCGTGGATCACCATTGCTAGGTCATTGCATTCAAGGAAGGGAACCAACTCCCTAATTAGCCGTAGACTGTAAAAGGCCGACTTTGCAGTGGCTGCTACCTGGGCCTCCATTGTTAGGTATCCAGGAGCACTCCCAAACTCCTAACCTCTGGCGCTGGCACCAGCGGTGCCCCATCGAAGGTTGGGAGAGGGATCCCTAACCTCGGACCACTCTGACTCAGGCACAGGACCTCCGTCTTCATCGGATTCAATTTCAGTAGGCTCTGTCTAAGCCAACCAGCCATGGCTTTCAATGCCAGGTCCAGATCTCCTGGACTAGAGTCTGACTGGCCATCCAACAACAGAGCGAGCTGGGTATCATCAGGATATTGATGACAACCCAGCCCATGTCTCCAGGCAATCTGGGCAAGGGGGCACATATAGATGTTGAACAGCATTGGGCAAAGCACTGCACCTTGGGGCACTCTGCACAATAGCAGGTGCCTTCCGGACAGTTGTTCCCCAACTGCCACCCTCTGTCCCCGATCCTGAAGAAATGAGGAGAGCCACTGTAAGGCAAACCCCTGAATCCTTAGTATTGGTGAGGCGGTGGACCAGTAGTTGATGGTCAACCGTGTCAAATGCCACCAACAGGTCTAACAACATCAACATTGCCATACCGCCTTGATTCAGATGCCTCCGGAAATTATTTGTGAGGGTGACCAGGACTGTCTCTGTCCCATAGCCTGGTAAGAAGCTGGAAGGGATCTAATAGGGAGGCGTCATCCAAAAAGCCCTGCAACCGATTTGCCACCGCTTTCTCGATTAATTTACCCAAATAGGATATGTTGGATACCGTCCGATAGTTGGTTAATTCCGCCGGGTCGAGTGATGCCTTTTTAAGAAGGAGGTGTACTGCTGCCTCCTTTTGGGCACTAGGGAACAATCCCTCCATAAGGGATTTGTTGATGATCCCTCTTAGTGCCCCTCGTAACCCATCATGGCCAGCTTTAATTAGCCATGATGGGCATGGATCAAAACTACAGGTGGTTGGGCGGACCGATGAGAGTAATTTGTCAACCTCTTCTAGATTGAGCAGATCGAAATAATCCAGCCTCAAGTTCCATTACTGTCATGGCGGAGCAACAAGACTTTATCTGCAAAATAGCTCACAAAAGCCTCACAGCCAATATCCAATTCCTGTGGCAGAGTAGTCAGAGTAGTCAATTGTTCTAAACAATTGGGCTGGACGAGAGCTCGCAGATGCAATCGTGGCTGCATAAAAATCTTTTTCGGCAGCCTTGACTGCCATCTCATAGGATCTCATAAACATCCTATAGGATGCTCTTGCCACCTCGTCCCGAGTGCGATGCCACTGTCTCTTTAGCCATCTAAGCACCTGCTTCATCACCCTCAACTCCTGTGTATACCATGGAGTGAGTCTTAGGTGGGGGCGCAGAGGATGCCGGAGAGCAATCTCGTTGATGGCCGCCGAGAGTCAGTTTTGCCAGTCCTTGACAAGATCATCCAATGAGCCGCCAGGGGGCATCAGATCCTGCAGGGCCATTTGGAATCGCATAGGATTCATTTGGCTTTGCAAGCAAGCTAAAATATGCTTACTGCCCAAACAGGGTTGGAGTAGCATGTTCACATGGGCCTTCAGAGCATGGTGATCCAATCATGGTACAGCCGTAGTTGTAATCCAGTCCACCGTAACCCCCGCCACAAAAATCAAATTGAGCGTGTGCCCTGCTCTGTGAGTGGGGGCCATAACACATTGGGAGAGTCCCAGCGCCGCCATGGACGACACCAGGTCCATTGCCTTTGTGGAGGTCACATCATCGGTATGGACGTTGAAATCACCCAAGACTAATAGTCGAGGGTGCTCAAGTGCCCAGCCTGATACAGCCTCCAGCAGGGATGGCAGGCTACTTGTTGGTGTGTTGGGCGGGCGGTACACCAGCCATATAGCCAAACTCTCCCCGGCTTCCCAGACAAAGCCAGCACACTCTATGCCCGTATGTTTCAGCAGCAGATGTGCTCTGAAGGTGTAACTCTCCCGAATGAACAAAGCCACTCCTCCTCCTCGCCCCTTAGTCCAGGATTGGTGAAGGACCGAATACCCAGGAGGAGCCAACTGGGAGAGAGCTACAGTTTCCCCATCTCGCACCCAGGTCTCAGTTATGCACTCCAGGTCTGTGTCCTGCTCTGACACAAAGTCATGAAGGATCATGGTCTTGTTATTTATGGACCTAGAGTTACACAACACCAATGTCGGAGAGGGGTTTTCTATCCTAGCCCCACTACCTACTACCTTCGGGATGGGATGCAGGCTGGAAGGGGACTGAACCCGTCTACGTCTCCATTCCCTTCCTTTCCAATTCCATCTGGTCCCTAGGAGCACTGGTATCCCCTTGCTCATGAGCCTTGGCCACTGCTGGGGTACTGGCCAGCTGTTGTTAATTCGCCCATTCCTAGGCTCCTCGTGCCCACCTGTCAGATGGTAAACACCACTCAGTACAGTCAACTAAATTTCCCAATTCCAATTACAGTAGGCACTTCACAAGTACAATATAAGGACAAATCCTACCCAACCTGACCACCCTTCTTGCTACTCCCTCCCCCCTACAAGATTAAACTATTGTAATCTAATAATTCACAATAAAGGGTGGAAAACACAATCCAGCTAGCTATATGACTAACTAGTGTAAACTAACCTAATCTACATTACACTATACTAATCTACACTACTTACTCCTATCTACAATTCAGCAGGTTTACCTTCCCACCGAAGTGGTACCTATTTATCTACTTGCAATTTCTTGCTTTCGAACTGCTAGGTTGGCAGGAGCTGGAGCTAGAGACAGGAGCTCACCCCGTCTTGCGGCACCCGGGTCTTGAACTGCTGAACTACTGACCTTCCACAGCCTGCAGTTCAGCGTCTTAACCACTTTGGTGTTAATTCCACAATCCAGCCAAGATTGGAAGAGGGCTGTCTGCATAGTGGAGTTCTACACCCACCCACTCCAGCAGCAATCCACTATAATGAAAACTCGGTGGGCCCCCCAATAATTCCTCCCCCCCAGCACCCGCAGAATCTCTTAAAACCAGTCCCAATCCAGTAAAAATTGACAAGGGGCAGATGCCCGCAAAGTCCACGAGTGGCAAATGCCAGTGAGGTCCACGAGGGTGTTGGTAACAGGCTGCGACAGGAGCAATAATCGCCCAGCAGCAGCAGCAGCTAGCAGCCCAATCCTCACTCCCAGTCTGCTCCCCACTCCATCCGCGTGTAAATCCAGTGGGTGGGGCAGCTGAAAATGCCAAGCAATGTAGTCTCCACAGCAGTCACTGCCAAGCAGTGAGCCCTGCAGCAAACAGGCCCCCCACCATATGCAGTGGCCACCAGGTCACTGGGAAAAGTCGAGAAGAGCCAGGGACCGCCGACTGCCAGTCATCTGAAAATAACGGTGGAATCTTAGAGGGCCATAGAGGCCCAAACCATTGACCGCCAGTCATTGGGGAGAGTCGGAAGGAATCACAAATGCCAAAATGGGTCACCAAAATGGGCCGCTGACTGCCAACCACCAAAAGCTGGATGCCAGGGCCAGACACCACCCCTCCATGCCGCCCAGGCCACTGCGCATCTCATCTTCGGAGCCAGTCATCTGCCTCCTCCTGCGTCAGACACCTCAATTGTCTCGACCACCATTTCAATGTATCTGAGGAAGTGTGTGTGCACATGAGAGCTCATACCTTGAATAATCTTTTATTGGTCTTGAAGGTGCCACTGGACTCAAAATTTGTTCTAATCCTAAACAGAGTTATTCAGTGCAGTTATTAAGTTACTTCAGTGCATCTATAAGGGAGTAACTCTGCTTAGGATTGCACTGTAAGATCATACTAGAAGTTGGAAATGTTTTTAATGATGCAAGGAGAGCTGAATAGAGTACAAACTCAAGCCAATATTGTTTTTTTCCCATTTAAAGTACAGCTACAGGAAATGTACTGTTATGTCTGCTAACCGCCACCAGGGGCCAGCGAATACCCCCGAGCTTGACTCTGTAGGAACAATGGGGACTAGGCTCCTAGTCTCTCCACTTGGGAACCAATAGGACCGTGGCGGGAGATTTAAACCCACCAACGGGACCTAGGGGAGTGTCCCCAGGTGTGTATATATAGTGTTTCCCTGAAAATAAGACACTGTCTTATATTTATTTTTTCTCAAGAAGAAACACTAGGGCTTATACCACAAATGCATAGAAATCCTGCTAGGGCTTATTTTTGAGGTAGGTCTTATTTTCGGGGAAACAGGGTAGTTGGCCAGCCGGCCAGTAGTTGTTGTCTTTGTTGTGTTCCAGTAAACCATGCTGATCACTACATCTGTCTCAGTGGTTTATACATGTGTCTAACCCACTACACTTCGATGGCGACGAAGGTGGGATCCCGCTAAGCTTTCCAGCCAAGCTGATGGGACTCCATGAGGGAAGACAATGCACCGCTACCTACGCTCCTCTGATCTATGAGCAACGAGGGTGAGCAAGCTGCTTCCCAGTCACAGCCGCAACCGATCAGCACAATGGCTGTTGCTCCAGGATCAGGGATGGTCCTGCCATTTGATACAGCCCGTCCACAGCAATGGGGAGCCTGGATCACCGGCCTGAAGTCTGTCCTGGTATTCTACCAGGTGATGGATGAGGCCAGGAAGAAAGGCCTCCTACTCGGGTCCTATGGACTCGCCATCGTAGAACTGGCCCAGTATCTACTCTCCCCTAAGACGCTCGATGACTGCACCTTCGACGAAATCGTCACTGCTGTCCAGAACCACTACACGCCTAAGCCATCGGATATGACGTGCCACGTGGTGTTCCACCAGCCGAGTCAGCAAGGCCGCGAAACTGCCGCAGAGTTCCTTGCGGAGCTCCACCGCCTGGCATCCGAGTGCAAATTCGGAGCACGCTTGGACATGGCCCTTCGAGACCGTTTCGTCACAGAACTACAGGAGGAGAAACTACGGCGACGCATAATGGAGGGTGAGATGGTCACAATAGCATCGGCCATCGCCACCGCATGGGAAAGGTCCCACCCGGCAGCCATCACCACGCACAAGGCTGCCATCACCATGCCAGTCGACCCCAAGGGTGCGGAGGTTCACCGCATGCAACCACCACACCACCCTCCAGCCTCGAACACGAGCTCCGCCCGCAAGCATTCTGGCTCAGCAGCCCCAGAGTGTGCCAGCTGCGGCGACAGGCATGAGAGGAAGACATGCCGGTTCCGAGACGCCATATGTTGTAACTGTGGGCGCACAGGACACATCACCCGGGCATGTCACTCCAAGGCTACCAGCCGGACCCCGCCACCATGTCACAGAGCGGATGCCTACTTCGAGGACGACGCAGCGGCAGGGACCTCTACCTCCTCACACATGTATCGGAACAGGTACTGAAACTCCCTGGCCAATCGTCCACCCCTAAAATTCAAGTCACTGTAAAAATGGGGGGGGGCCCATGCCTTATGGCGATCTGGCTCCACGTCCTCAATCATTTCCGAGTCCACACATAATCGCTTATGCCCTAAGGGGGGACCCCACTTGCGCCTATCCCCAGTGACGCTCATGGACTTTCAGCGAAACCGGGTGCCGATTAAGGGGGTTGGTTTTAGAGTACAATACCGTGGATTCAAAGTCCGTCTGGACATGGTTGTGGTAGAGGGCAACCCGGTCAGCTTGCTGGGTCATGCCTGGTTTGAGCCCCTGGGGATTTCGATCGAGGGAGTCCAGCTATGCACAGCCCAGGATTTCCAAGGGATATGCCGGGATTTTCCCGCCGTTTTTGATGAAGAGCATTGGATTCTAATCTGGAGAACTGGGTTTGATTCCTCACTCCGCTACATGAAGCCTAGGTGGTGACCTTGGGCCAGTCACAGTTCTCTCCGAACTCTCTCAGCACCACCTACCTCACAAGGTATCTATTGTGGGGAGAGGAAGGGAAGGCAATTGTAGAGAAAAGTGGGGCATAAAAACCAACTCCTCTTCTTCAAGCAAACATTTGCAGCCAGCCTTTCCAGAGATATTTTCCTATGGCTGGCTCCTCCGCTGCTGTCTACATATGGGAACAATAAATGAAATTCGAATTGAGTTGTTAAGTCTTAGCAGGTCAAATCTGCTCCAGAAAATCATTATGGTGAAGGTATCTATTGAAGTTACTTCCTTCCCTCTCTTGCAGTCTTGTCATTTACTTGTCGCTGTGCAGTGGCACACAACCAGACCATTTGCGACATCACTGCCATATGTTAGGAATTCAGAGGTGGCAAGCAGATTAAGACCAAGTTTATACATGCTATCTGGATATTTTCCCCATCCAGTTCACATGATCACTTCCAAGAATTTCCAAGTACAGTGTAGTGAATTGCCATTATCAGTGTTGCAGATCTCAAATGTTACATGGGACACAGTGGAATTTGACTTACCCAGTTATATCACCAGCCCCCATCCTAATAATATCACCATCAATCACAAGCTTCTTGGACACAGCAGAGGAGTTTCCCTTCCCCTGAGGAGGGATCCAAGTGCTGCCTCTCAGCTGAGAGATTAGCTGAAAAGTGACATTCTAACTGCTCCCCAGGGAAGGGAAAACCTTTCTGCTCCATGGGTGGCAGTTTTGTGGGCACATGTTCTTCATCCTTGCTCAACATGAACCAAATTGTACATTGATGCAGCGAGCAGTGGACAGCAGCCATTTCCTGGATCATACTAGCACTTTCCTTGTCAGGGTGCTGGGAACAATTTTGCCTGGCTATCGCTATCTGTGTACTGCCCGATACTATCTGACATTTAAAGGATCTCGTGCAGAGAAACAGAAGCCAGGCTTAAAATATGCACAGATTCCAGAATGGGTATTGAAAGAGATGGTGACATTGAATCACCTCTCCTCATACGAGGAAAGAAACAGAATAACTCTCATTTTAGAAAAGTTCAGCGCACTTCACTGTTTGACCCATTATCATTCACTAAAAATAGGCACCAATTCCATAAATCCAAGGTTAGGATTAGGGCTCCATCATATAAAGGGGACAGCTCATGACATTTGCCCATATCCCAGGTGAGCACTGTTTACAAGATAAAAGGCAAAAGGACCCTGGCCTGGATAGTCAAGCTAGCCTGATTTTGTCAGATCTTGGAAGCTAAGCAGGGTCAGCCCTGGTTAGTGTTTGGATGGGAGACCACCAAGGAACTCGAGGGTCGCTACAAAGAGGAAGGCAATGGCAAACTATGGCCGAGTTCAGACTGCCAGTTTGGCCCGGCAGCTAAACGTTTCAGGAGCGTTTCAGTAGTGGATTAAAGGGGCGGGTTCACACAGGCGCATCTGTCAGGTGTCCCCCAGCCATACTCAAGCCATCTTGTGCCGCTTCCCTCCCGAGTTTAAAAAGTACCAGGTGAAAGTGGTAGAAAACCGTGTGTAGAGCGGGTTGATTCCGGTTCCCTGACATGTGAGCGCAAGCGCTGCTGAGGTGGGAACAACCCGCAGTCATTGATAATAGGCACTGGCTGTTTCCGCGGCAGGTACCCATGCGCCCATGCGCATAGGCGCATGCAGTGGAGCGCAGAAACAGCCATTAACAGCCCGCCAAGGGTGGTCTGACAGTGCAAACGCTCCCCTGCGCTTCCTCCACGGTATCCTCCCACTTCATTCGCTGCAGTGTGAACGGGAATACCGCGAACAAGCTGTTCCCAGTCTGTTCTGGGTCTTCTTTGCTATGACTCCTTAGCGCTTCTAATTGCCAGTCTGAACTCGGCCTATATCTGTCTCTTGCCTTAAAAATCCTATGGGGCTGCCATCAGTTGATTGTGCCTTAATGGCACTTTCCACCACTAACACAAAAGTCTGTAGTCAACATAGTGTAGTGGCTGGATCTAGCAATTTGTCAGTGAAGGGCACTGACAGTCATGGATCTTCCCTGCTTTCCCTCTCCCTCTCCCCAACATCCCATTCTGACTCCAGGAGTAATAGTCATGCTAGTTGCTGGGTTGCATTGAGAAAGAGGTAGAGGAGCAGGAGCAGATCCCGGGGAGAAAGTTACCGTCGGGAGGGGGAGCCTGCCGAACTGTGCATGTGTGAGCATGCACAGTTCGGCCAGGCGCCGGGGATGCGCCAGCGGAAGGACATGCCGGCGATCCCACGGCCGGCTTTGATGCAGCCTTCCCGGACGAACCACCATGGTTGGTGGTTCATTTTTGCTGCGGGGTTTTGGGAGGAAGGGCCGGATCGGGAACGGCCGTGCAACGCTTCCCAGATGTTGTGGTGGGATCGCGCCCATTTGCTGCGGCCCCGATCCGTCCCTCTCCCGGTCCAAAACCGCTCGTGTGACCGGAGCCTTGATCACTTTTCACCCAGCCTGCATCCAAGAAACAACCCACCTTGCTTCACCTGAGTCAGATAACAAGGAGAAATAGACCTGAGCATGATCTAAATGAAGAAGAAGAGATTGGATTTATACCCCGCCCTTCACTCAGAATCTCAGAGCGGCTTACAAACTCCTTCCCCTCTCCACCATAGACACCCTGTGAGATAGGTGTGGCTGAGAGAGCTCTTTCCAGAACTGTCCTTGAGGGAACAGCTCTGACAGAACTATGGCTTGCCCAGGGTCATCCAGCAGCTGCAAGTGGAGTGGGGAATCAAACCTGATTCTCCCAGATTAGAGTCCGTGCACTTAACCACTACACCAGACTGGCTCTCTAAATGCTGATGACACTTTATTCCAAATCCCCAGACAACATCTCTAAGCAACTTCATGTAGATGTTAAAACAGCATAGGTGGTAGGATAGAGCCCTGAAGAACACCATACCTTAAATGCTACCATATTGAGCACTCCTCCTCTACCATTTTCTGGTAATAATCAGAGAGATGGGAGCAGACCACTAGCACAGTGCCCCCCAATGACAGAACTATGGCTTGCCCAGGGTCATCCAGCAGCTGCAAGTGGAGTGGGGAATCAAACCTGATTCTCCCAGATTAGAGTCCGTGCACTTAACCACTACACCAGACTGGCTCTCTAAATGCTGATGACACTTTATTCCAAATCCCCAGACAACATCTCTAAGCAACTTCATGTAGATGTTAAAACAGCATAGGTGGTAGGATAGAGCCCTGAAGAACACCATACCTTAAATGCTACCATATTGAGCACTTGTCCTCCTCTACCATTTTCTGTTAATAATCAGAGAGATGGGAGCAGACTACTAGCACAGTGCCCCCCATCCCCATCTCAGACAGAGGAGCCAAAAAGATACCATGGTTGGTGGTATTGAAGGTTATAGAAATGGTAATCAACCGGGTTACACTCACTCTAACTCCCTCCTGAATAAGTTTGTTCCTCAGGGTAACCAAGGCAGTTTTCTGTACCATAACCAAGCTTGAAACCTGAATGAAATGGATCCAAACAATCCATCTCATCTGGGTAAACCTAAATCTGTACAGCCACCTCCTATTCAAGCACCAAAATAAGAAATTTGCCATAGGCCAGTCACTGAGACTCAAACAAGGCCGCTTGTTCAGGAGATGTCTTACTGCCATCTTATTCATGACAGCAGGACGTTTCCTCTCTGTCAAAGTAAATTGACAATGGATAGAACCCAAATTGGAAACCCTCTCTGGCTCTTAGTTAAAAGCCAAGATGGGCAAGGGTCAAGAATACACTTTTTTATTATTATTGAATGTCAAGAATACACTTCTGAGCAACTTGTCCACAGCCTCACTCTGCAGCAATTAAAAGTCACCCAAAAAGATGAAACCCAGTATGTGTAAATGGAGCAAACAAAACTGCAAAACACACACCTGTTGTGTAGAAATCTCTAGTAAATACATACATTGTAATCGATGGGATGGATAGAAGGTCTTCCATCATGCTACATTCCAGACATGAGTAATGACAAACTGTGGGTTTGTTTTGCATAACAAAGTGCTTAAAGGTAAAAGTAAAGGTTCACTTGCTCAAAAGCCAGTCGAGTCCGACTCTAGGGTTAAGCCAAGATGGGCAAGGGTCAAGAATACACTTTTTTATTATTATTGAATGTCAAGAATACACTTCTGATCAACTTGTCCACAGCCTCACTCTGCAGCAATTAAAAGTCACCCAAAAAGATGAAACCCAGTATGTGTAAATGGAGCAAACAAAACTGCAAAACACACACCTGTTGTGTAGAAATCTCTAGTAAATACATACATTGTAATCAATGGGATGGATAGAAAGTCTTCCATCATGCTACATTCCAGACATAATTAATGACAAACTTTGGGTTTGTTTTGCATAACAAAGTGCTTATGAAGCACTTATTGTAGCTAATATTATGCATGTTTTAAAACAACTCCAAGCAGCATACTCCGTAGGCTAGAGGTCTCCCGTGCTGTGCCTCTGGGTACTATAGTGTCCACTGACACCTTTTTCAGTGCCTGCCAAGTGATTTTAGAAAGTGGGTGGGACTGGGTGGGGCTTTTGCCCAGCAGGGCATCTGGTTGGCCGTTGGGGATCTGATTGGCTGTGCAGATTAAAACAACATTCTTTCAACAGCAGCTGCCACCACAGCACTGGTTTTATTCTCTCTCCTCTTCCCAGGGTTTGTTTGTTTTTTAATTACCATTCTTCTCCCTTTGGGTTTCCTTTGTGTGTGTACATCTGGCTCTCCCTCCTTGGAAGCTATTTTGTTACTGTGCTCACCGTCCTGTGTCTGAATTCCAAAGGTGTCCGTGGGCTCAAAAAGGTTTGGGACCTCTGCTGTAGGCAGTAATTAAAACTACGCTTACCAGCTGCCATGAGACACTACATGTGTGCAGTAGTGGCCCATCCACTAGGTGGCCCTAGGAAATCAGCTAGGAGGCCAGTGGCAGAGGAGCACTGTTGCCCCATCCCCTGACTGGCTCCCCCACCCCTGCATTGGCGTCTGACCTTAAAAATCTTTTGAACCATTGGTCTCTGTAAGGAATTGGATTGGTGCCTTAATATTGTATGTTACTGTGTGTCTTTCTGTGAATGGAGTTGATATTCCACCTTGGGGTCATACCCTATTGTTCCTAACTGCTTTAAACTTCTTGAAAATGCTGAAGAAGATATTTGTTTATTCGAAATGAGTGAAATTAGATCTGGAAACCTTGTCTTGATATTCATACTTTGGATCTCATACTTTGGACTGGGAGCAGATCTATTTGAATATCTCATAACCCTTGCAGAATTGGAACATTTTGATTGTTTACTTGCTGTCTACTTGTGAGCAATTGGTTTACTTTTTGTAAACTCATGAGTTGGATGACTGATACTTTACTCCTTTATTGCAATTATTTGGCATAGGTTTTGTAGGTTAATAGTTTTAAGAAATAATCACATTTATATTAAAATAATCATACTTTATTTAAGAAAAAATATTTGTAGTCTTTTGCGCTTTCTCTCACAGTCATATTTCCTATATTTCCCCACCCACATGCAGTATTGGGGTCTGACCTAGGAGGTGCCCCCGGCCCCAGTGGGCAGCTGGCAGTGATCCTGTTCCCTCCTTCCCTCTCTCCATCTAGGTTGAGGTGAGGCAGGACCGACCCTCTTTCTCCTTATATCTGCCATACCTTGACTGATGGGGGGGTAAGAAGGTGGGGGGTGGCTTCCTCTGTTGGGGTGAGACAAACAAGTGCCCCCATGCCTCGCCCTAAGCTAGGGGGGCAAGCAGGGATTCTCCCCATGGTATGGGAGGAGAGGGTGGGTGAAATCTTCCCACGTCTCCATGCCCCAAATCCTAGGGTGCCCCCAAATTCTTGGGCTAGTCATACATATGTGATGAGTCTCTTTCAAGCATGACAAATATAGGACTTTTCCACAGATGTTTCACATTTAAATGACAAAGGAAATAATTCCTGCTGTAATATCTTTCAAATATCACCTCTTTTGGATTCATGTGCATAACTGATTGTGCTACGGTCTTAATTAAAAGTGTAAGTGTAATAATGACCTTATTTTTAGACTGTCCCTGTGTGGCATTTTGCTTCAAAGGACAGGCAATTCAGAAAGCAGTTACTCGGTAGATCACCAATGACACAGAGCACTTATGTCGTAGCTGAGGTCAGTTAGTACATTTCTTTCATGCTGGTGCTAGTCAATCACTTTTGTTTTCTGAATTAATTATGCATTCTTTCATTAAGAAAGAAACACTGGTTTTGTGCCATTTCAAAATCAGTTGTGGAAATAGCCAGACTTGCCTACATTTATTTTACGTGGAATTCTTCTGTGTATAATGGGGAAAAGATTTGTTTAGTGTCAGGAATTTATTGTCACTGCTTTGCTTATATTCATAATGGGAAGAATATAATGGGAAGTTTTGCTTATAAAGGTGAGGAACTGGCTTTTGGAACTTGAGTAGTTCCATTGTTCCTTTTCTCTTCATAGTCTACAGTTGGGGGGGGAGAGAAAAGCTGAGGCAATGACTTTCTTTAACACCTGCATCTTTAACTACTGGTGCAGTATAATTACCTTTCTGGAATATTCTATAGAATTGTCAAACGGTGATTGTTTTTCAAAGGAAGCCTTTTGAATAAGGGAGTTTATATACGGAGCTTAGCATCCATTATTACAGACATTGAAGGGCCTTTCCAAAAGATGAAGAAAAGCCAGATTTGATGTATGCATCTGTACTGGTCCTAGGCCCAAACAGAACCAGTAGTGGGATATTTAGTCTCCATATAATTAATTTGGGTGCTGACAATAGTAACCCTGACTGTTCCCTGGAAGGCCAGATAATGAAAATGAAGCTCAAATACTTTGGCCACCAAATGAGAAGGGAGCACTCACTGGAGAAGACCCTGATGCTGGGAAAGATTGAAGGTCAAAGAAGACGGGGACGGCAAAGGATGAGATGGTTGGACAGTGTCATCAATGCAACGAACATTAAACTGAGCAAACTTCAGAGGACAGCGGAAGACAGGAGGGCCTGGCGGGATCTAGTCCATGGGGTCGCGAAGAGTCGGACTCGACTGTGCGATTGAACAACAAAAAATAGTAACTGTAACCAGTGAGACAACTGGTCCATCTAGCTTTATATTCTTTACTGTGGTCGGCAGTGGCTCTCCCAGGTCACAGGCAGAAAGGAAAAATCTTTCTCAGCACTTGCATTCTAAGCTCCTTCAACTGGAGATGATGGGGACTGGACCTGAGACCTTCTGCTCGCAAAGCACGTGCCCTGCCTTTGAGACTCAGCTCCTCCTTGAGTCATAACCCTAATGAGTGCTCCCTGACAGGGATCCCAAAAAACTTATGCCATTCTCTCTCCCATTTTATCCTCGTAACAATCCTGTGAAGTAGTTTCGGCTGAGAGGGTGTGACTGGCCCAAGGTCACCCAGCAAGTGTTCAGGGCAGAGTGGGGATTCAGACCAGGGTCTCCCAGATCCTCATCTGATACTCTAGCCCCTAGAATACACTGCTGGGAATGATAGTCATACTGTAATTTCCACATAACTGAGATTGAAATATTTATTATTTCTTTTATTGGGATTCAGACCAGGGTCTCCCAGATCCTCATCTGATACTCTAGCCCCTAGAATACACTGCTGGGAATGATAGTCATACTGTAATTTCCACATAACTGAGATTGAAATATTTATTATTTCTTTTATTGTCCTACCGTCCTCTCAAAACATAGAGCCAGGGGGGCTACAGATCAACCAGTCCTGAAATATGCACTCTTTTCAAAGCCATCCTTCCTCTTGGTCAGTTTCGCTCTGGCTCATAAAGTGTTACATCTGTCTGGGAGATCAGTCACTTTTCTGCATTTTTCCTCCCTCCCTTTGAAAACTAACTGCTAGTTGTAGCACTGTAGGTGAGTACATGTCTACTGAGGAGATAAAAATGTTTTACAAAAATCCCATTTTTAAAAAAGTTCAAAACAGTATTACAGACTTGAGTGTTAAGGTCTTCCCTTCTTTTAAAGCTTAAAATTTGTTGTCATGCAACATGCAAAACTGTGGTGTGATTGTGAGTGATTGGGGAGCAGAGTGGGTGGGGGGTTATTTGCTTTTTAAGCTCTTACTCCTGTTCCTTTTTTGCAAGCTGAATCCCGCCTTGCAGCCTGAATCCCTCCTCAGAATCCCTCCCTGTTTGGCCTATGGTGAGTACCCTACGGGAACCTGTATTTTTTCTGCCACAACAGTTGGAAGTTGGGGAGAGTGTGGGGGTTCAGTTTATGGATCTCCCATATTCATGTCTACATTGGCCCAGATTTAAGTGGCATTATGCAATATGAATCTGTGAAAACGTGCAGCTGCATTCAACAGACCACCCCAGTCAGCAAGGGGAACTACAGCTGGAGAAAGAACTGCCTTTCCCCAATGCCAAAATAGTGTGTTTGGCAAATGCAGTTTTCCTGTAAGAAAAATGCTTTTCAACAGAACACACCTACATTACCTGCAAAAACCTGATAACTAGATCATTTGTATTTGCAGGTGTAGCCACAGTACATTTACCTTTTAAAATGAAGTTTCTTTCAGTTATACAAATTACATGGTATAGCAGTGTTTCTCTACTACAGAAACCAAATGTTAACATTTATTTATTTCCTTTATATTGCACTGAAATCCCAAAGCTTCCACATAAAGCTGGTGTGGGGGGGTGTATTTTTTTATGTGTGTGCGCGTGTGTGTGTTCGTGCATGTGGAAAACATGGTAGCTTCTGAAGACTGACCCCTGCTGGGGCCTGGAGGATATTCAGAGAGGTGGCTGAATAAAGCCTGCCGCTGCCTCCTGGTTGCCCATCCAAGTACTTGCCAGAATCGACCCTGCTCAGCTTCCAAGATCTGATGAGATCGGGCTTGCCCGGGCTATCCAGGTCACGGCAAGCTGATAGAGTTTGTATAGGTGATATTAGCTCTAAAACACTGTCAGTTTTAACAATGACAGTCATGTCATACTGTCCCCCAATGAATGCAGTTCTTTTATTGGGCTTGGTCATGGACAATTGAACCCTAATTAATAGCTAGAAAATGCAGCAGATCATCTCACTGCGTCTTCAAGATCAGCTGCTTTGGAATGCACGTTGAGGGATACCCACCTACTCAGGTGGAGATTCACATGAATTTGTCTCTGCAAGGGGATGGGGGAAGTTGAGGTGACTTTGGCAGAATTGCAAACTTCTGGCAAGCAGCTATTATTTATTGGGACTTCAGGAGCTGCCTTTGCTATGAATTTGGTAAGCTGTGCACTTACCTCTGTGTCCCAGTAATACTTGCTCTCTTTAGTTATATTTCTTGACTTCATTTACACCCCATCTTTGTCACCAGAAGGAGACCCCAAGCAGCTTACATCATTCTCTTTTACTCCATTTTATCCTCACAACAACCTTGTGAGGTAGGTTAGGCTGAGAGTGTGGTGACTGGCCCAAGGTGACCCAGCAAGCTTCCATGGCAGAGTGGGGGTCCAAACCTGGGTCTTCTAGAGCCTAGTCTGACACTGTAATCACTACCCCAATTGACTTTCCACACTGACTTTCTGGGGTTCTCTCCTCTGGTGCTTGTCAAAATGCAAGTCTGAAAGCAATAAATTACAGAAATCCTACCTCCTATGAGTTTTGTATTAGGATGAATTGCTATATCATTTATGTTATACACTCATGGTATGCAATGATATGAATGAGCCTATTAAAGCATCTCTTAAAATTAATTGTCTCAGCATAATCTTCCTATTGTCACTCTGGGAATTCCAGTGCTACCACACATTATACTCAGGGCATCTGGTGTGTTCCCTTTTCCAGCTCAGCCTCTCCTCAGGATTTCTGTTATCTTTGCCAATTGTTGCTAAAGGTTTCCTAGAATTTGTGTATGTGCATAGCTACTCTGCCTCTTGTTTACAGTGGCTAACAAATGGCCATTTTGTTCCCTTTACTCCTTCATCCCCATATAAATTTTACAGCTATACTTAAGAAGTTGGGTTTTAGATGCTTGTGTAAGACATCATTTCCTTCGAAAATCAAGTGAATCAAACTGCACAAAAGTGGGAAACAAAATGTGGCTGTGTTATATAGTACATAATATATGGGAAATAGAAATTTTTACAGCAAGGATCTATTTCATTTTGGTTACCATCCTTTTCAATATATTTAATATAAACATGCATTGTACATACATACGTATATAAGATAAGATTAATCACAAGGGACAGAAGTAAAGGGTTTGCACGTGTTCTGACAGTAAAAAACACACAAATATGTTCCAAGCCTGGCAAAACTGTTTTTAAAATCCAAACCAATAATTGTGGTGACTTTGCAGAAAGTTAATTTTGTTTCCCCTTTGCATTTTGAACTTTCTCAAGTCCTAAAGGGATTAAAGAGCGAGGACAAGTTTTCTCCATTACCAAATTCTCATTTAATCCTTATCCACCACTTAGTTTATCAAATTAAATTGGACAAGATTTATGCAGGGGCTCTTTGAGATGAACATCATGTGTAAAATTGGCAGACAACAGGTTTTAAAGAGTGCCCACCATGACTTGTCACATCATCTTTCCTCAGCTTCAGCTGCTCCAGCAGAGCCCTGGGCAGGGTCAGAATTCTTCTTGGTGTTAACACGATGGCCCACTGCAGAGAAACAGAAATGCTACACAGTCTCCAGCAGAGTCACTTATTACACCCACAGCCCCCTTCACCTGCCCCAGCCATTCAACATAACATCACACCATAAAATATTCATGAACAGTCCAGTGCTCCAACTAGGGGCTCGCTTCTGCAGGTGGCTGTTACATCAGTAATTGCCCAATACTTCCCTCCGCAGCGTAAAATTGTTTTCATTATGTGTCATGCACACACAGCCAAGCAAATCCCTCTTGAGTGGTTTCCCAAGGGCTAGAGGGAGGTGGTACTTCACTTAAACAGGCGCTTTTGGCTTAGAGGGTTTTTTTAAAAGAAGAAGAAGAAGAAGCAGTCTGCGAAAGCTCATCATTAACTACTTCTACCTTGGACACCAACAACAACAACAAAAAGAAGCTCATGCAAAACTCTCATAAAGATTATCCAAAATGTCTCAGTTACTGGGAAGAGCCTCAGCAGCTTCAGCTGTTCTTATGATACTTAAAAGCAGCTTGGGCTCAGAGAAGAGAATCACTTTCCACCTGACTGAGGTTCCCATGGTTTGCGGTGCAAGGCGATAAGCAGGTTTCAGCAATAAACTCCTGCATTGTAAGACCATAATGCACAGTCAGGTCCCCCCATTTTGATTCAAGGGTGTCTTTTTCTTTCCCCCCTGTGGTGGACTAATCACAGCTCCACTTTGTTTAATTGCAGCAAAGAGAGAAATGTGTTTAAGAAGTCATTCTGGCATCCTTTAAATGAATGCTCAGGTTCTTCAAAGACAACAAACAGGATGCATAATAAATAAGATTTAATTTTCAGATCAAAATAGGCAGAGTTAAAGTCTCCCCCCCCCCAATACTGGCTGATTGGGAGAGGCACCTCCAAAAAGAGGTTGGGGGCTTTGTAAAAAAGAAAGAAAGAAAGAAAGCAGCAACAAGTGGGATTAGAGCCTTCGTTTTTATGCAGTGCAAGCTGTTTCTGCATGGTGGGAGGATCAGTACAGGAATAAAAACCTTTCCAGAATTTGTGGTTGGTAGCCTGCTGGGCACTTTGCTTCTGATAAAAATGCTTGTAAAACTATGTCAAGTCCTTGATAATTGACACAGATTCACCCACCATAGTTTTCCAACTAAGACCTGGAAAACCTTGGATGCAATGTATTGTAAATTATGGCTCAAGGGTCATGAACTCCATAGAGTGGGGAGGGTTGGGTGGGAAAGCATTTATCAATCAAAGCATTATTTCTGAGCCTGACAAAACTGAGCTCCAAACCAAGTGTGCAGTCCTAATGCCACTGAAGTCAATGGGCAGCTTTCCTTCGTCTCACTGGGATTGTGCGTGTACTAATGTGCAACAAAAATATCTTTTAATTAAATGTTTAGAGCTATCTGGCTGGGGTTATGTCCTTTTCTTAAAGAGGAATATTGTCCCATTAGTTTTTTTAAAATCTATCCGCGCTTTATCTTTTTTTGGAACAGGAAACCAGGTTTTGGATGTGATCCTTAAAATGTTTTTACTTTTTAACACTTGCTATATATATGACTGGCATGATATAGCCAAAGTTAAGTACCTGTTTAGCTCTGCCACTGATACCCATGGGACTTTGTCTGGATTATTAGATCGTTTTATTCTACTACAAGCAAGAACTGGAATCTGCCAAGACCTTCTTCCCACTCATAAAGGCAGAACTAGCCAGATTCTTTGTTTTCTGCTGGGCTTCTGGCTTTTGGGATGTAATTTCTTTCAGAAGAGAAATATGCATACATTTGCAAATCACTTATGGCCAAACTTTTATCAGATGTGATTTGACGTGCCTTTTGTTGCTAGCAGTCACTGGCTGTGAACTGTGGGGTCTCATAATTCTGAGCAAGAGTTTAGCATAAAATAACCTTCAAGAGCATCTGCTGTGGGCTTTCTCTCTGTGTTAAATTGAATATGTGAGGTTATTTGAAATCATTTGAAAAGCTGTACTAGGGAAGTAGGTTTTTTGTTTTTTATATAATGAATGATAGAGTTCCTTTTGCTCTTGGCAACTATAGGCCTCTTCTGAATACAGCAAATGACTGCCTGGAAATGAAAACCACAACGTGTTTGAATGTAGTATTATGCCTAGTTGCTTTTTGAGTGAAAGGCGGCTTTAAAAAGTTAGGTATATCATTGCCAAAAAGGGCTAAATAGTATTGTCAGCATTTTGAGAAGGAATCGGTCCTTTCCCCAGCCCTCCCCCCAAACCCCATTATGGACAGCTGTTAGTGACTTACCAAACTTTTCATATGGATATGTATGTTAATGACAGGCAATGAACTGGAGATGAAGAGCCCCAAACACAGACCAAACTCTTCAGTGCACATCAAAAGCCTTTACAAAAGGAGCAGTAAAAGAGGCAGTGATGGTGGAGCCTTCACTTTTGTACACTGAATTAGTTCTGCAAGCAATGAAACTGATCTTTTCTCCTTGCCAGAAAAGTCTGGTGATTTTTGTGAGTCTCATTAGCACACGAGGCATTTGTGAAGATAATTGACTGCTGCTGATACTGCTGGCTGTCACAACAGTGTCAGGAGTGTATGTGCTTTTTAATAGTTTTGTATCCCCCCCTTTCCTTTCATTTTAATGGTTCTGCAAAGATACAGGCATTCTGAAGACCTACAGTCCTGTTTAAGATACAGAAAACCTCACCGATGTGGATGTTGCCATCCACTGTCCCATTTCTCCCACCAGTGTTACAATTATCAGGTTGATAAGAAGATAGGAAGGGAAAGCAAGGGAACCATTATGCAAATCCTAGGTAGGTGGCAGTCATCTAGCTTTGTGTCAGATATTTGGCGCAGAGGAGGGTATTAGCAGAAGGCCAGAAATGGCAGTAGAATAAACAATTGTAAGCAAGAAAGCAATTCAGATTGGTGAGGTCTCCTGATTTTTTTTCCAGGCTTCACAGTGCAGTCCTAAAAGTGTTACACCCTTCTAAGTACATTGACATCAATTGACTTAGAAGGGTGTAAAAACGCACATTTTTGACTGGCTTTAATTCTAAAATCTAAAAGAAATCCAACCTTTTAGAAGCTGTGTATCAAAATGAATTGGGTCCTTCTTTGGACAAGTGATTATTTAGTTAACATAAAATGCACAGACAGTGTGGTATGGCTGATACTTGCTCTGTGAACACTACAGCTACATAGGTTAACTTACCGTACTATGCTTTACCTTTCACTTGGGCAGTCTTGTTGCACTCCATAGATTCTTTCACTCTTATGAGTGGAAACTGAATTTACACTGAAAGCCTACATGTGCATGTACAGGCATCAGTGTAAGAGAATAAATTATGACTAGCAGCATCTAGCTGTGCTTTTGTTCAGCAATTGGAGAGAGTGTTAATGCTGTGAACAGTAAGCTCCAGCAGTGCCTTAATACTACTAGAAATCTGGAAACACAAAATACATGCTAAATTCCACTTTCTTTATTCTTTATACAAACGATATTTATTGTGGCTTGCTTTTTTCTCTTTATTTTTTCCTACCTTGAGTTTCTTAGCTATAGAAGAAAATCATGGATATTGCTGGATTGGTATTAAGTGATATTCTTAGAATGTAAAAAAAAGTCTCTCAAGATTTTAAGGTGTCTAAATAAATTATATATACTGCAATCCCTTACCAAAGATATATTGGTGTACTCATTTAAGAACAACCTAAGATGTAACAGTTAAAGCATGTTTCATCAATGACTCCAGTTGACAGCACTAATATCCTATAATGTTGTGCTGCCACAGCCCTATCCTATGTTTGCAGTGATCTTTAGGATGAGGTAATTCATTGATTTCAACTAGTACGCTGCCCTCACTAAGGGTGTATAAGTAGTGTGTGCAATATTTATGTTCAGATAAAGTTGTAAAGAAAATGTCTGGCATTTGATCGGTTTCTCAGAGATGCTGAAGTCTTACTAATGTGCTTTCCAGTACTAATGAGTATCAAACCATTCAGTTATGAAGCAGACCATTCTGTGGCAGAGTGAGTGGCAATTCTACAACACGTCAACAAATATACTGTTTTTTGGTAGGTTTAAAGGGGCGGGATGGGAGCAATGCTTAGGTTGCAATTTTTCACAGTTAGGCTACTTAAGTCTTATTTAAGTCAGTGGGATTTAAGTAGACCCACTATGATCAAGATTGCAGTTTTACTGTACAAATGTGATTGCTCTGAAATCTGTGAGAACAAGGCAACTGATTCCATTTGGAATCAGATTTGAACCCTAAGGATACAGTCCCCTGAACAAAGGTGATCTGGGATAAGTATTTCCATGGTACTCATACTCTAATAAAGAACATACCTTCTCACACACACTTCTTTGTTTATGAAACAAGTATAAATTATTCCCCTTGAATTATCCCTGTCAAAACAAGACACTGGTAATAGCTAGAATTTTTAATCAACTCATTTAGAAGTAGAATTGGAGGTACAAGCTGGGTTTTGAAGAGGTAGAGGAACTAGAGATCAAATTGCAAACATTCACTGGATTATGGAGAAAGCAAGTGAGTACCAGAAAAACATCTACTTCTGCTTCATCAACTATGCTAAAGCCTTTTATTGTGTGGATCACAACAAACTATGGCAAGTCCTCAAACAGATGGGAGTACCAAGCCACCTCACATGTCTCCCGAGAAACTTATATGAGGGTCAAGAAGCGACAGTTAGAACCGGATATGGAACAACTGATTGGTTTAGCAAAGGAAAAGGAGTACAACAAGGATGTATATTGTCACCCTGCTTATTTAATTTATATGCAGAGTACATCATGCAAAATGCTGGCCTGGATGAATCATTAAGATTGCCGGGGAAAACATCAACAACCCCAGATATGCAGATAATACCACTCTAATGGCAGAAAGGGAAGAGGACCTCAAGAGCCTCTTGCTAAAGTGAAAGAGGAGAGCACAAAAGTTGGCTTGAAACTCAACATCAAAAAAACTAAGATCATGGCATCCAGCCCCATAACTCCTTGGCAAATAGAAGGGGAAGTCATGGAAGCAGTGACAGACTTCACATTCCTGGGATCCAAGATCACTGCAGATGGTGACTGCGGCCATGAAATTAAAAAATGCCTGCTCCTTGGGAGGAAAGTGATGGCAAACCTAGACAACATAATAAAAAGTAGAAACATCACCCTGCCAACAAAAGTCCATATGGTCAAAGCGATGGTATTCCCAGTAGTAATGTACAGCTGCGAAGGTTGCACCATAAGAAAGGCCGAGTGCCAAAGAATAGATGCTTTCAAATTTCAAAGAGGACTCTTGAGAGTCCCTTGGACTGCAAAGAGATCAAATCAGTCAATCCTAAACGAAATCAACCCTGACTGTTCCCTGGAAGGCCAAATGCTGAAGCTCAAATACTTTGGCCATCAAATGAGAAGGGAGCACTCACTGGAGAAGACACTGATGCTGGGAAAGACTGAAGATAAAAGAAGGGGACGGCAAAGGATGAGATGGTTAGACAGTGTTATCAATGCAATGAACATGAAGTTGATCAAACTCCGGAGGACAACGGAGGACAGAAGGGCCTGGCATGATGTGGTCCATGGGGTCACGAAGAGTCGGACTCAACTGTGCGACTGAACAACAACAAAAACTTTTGTAACACTAATGGGCAATACAGACTGCCCATTACCATAGGCTGCGGTCACACACACTAAATAACCCACTTGCAATTCACTTTCCAACTGGATTTTTACTGTGTGAACTGGCAAAATCCAGTTGGAAAAAGCATTGAAAGTGGATTATTTAGTGTGTGTGACAGCAGCCATAGTTAAGGCTAATTAGGGTTTCCCACCTATTAGGTTCTGAAACTATTGATTGAAGTGGGTTTCAGGTCCCATGTAAGAAAAGTCATGGTTAACTTTATGCTGCTTGACAGGGGAGGGGCTATGGCTCAGTGACAGACCATCTGCTTGTCATGTAGAAAGTCTCAGATTCAGCCTCTGGCATCTCCAAATGAAATTTGCAGGTAATGTGAAAGTCCTCTCTGGCTGAGACCCTGGAGACCCTGGAGAGCCACTGCCAGTCAGTGTAGACAATACTGACATTGACAGGCTAAGGTCCTGATTTAGTATGAGGCAACTTCATGTGCTGCCACACATGCTAAATAATCCACTTTCAATCCACTTTCAGTGCACTTTCCAACTGGAGTTTTACTGTGTGAACTGGCAAAATCCACTTTGAAAGTGCACTGAAAGTGGATTGAAAGTGGATTACTTAGCGTGTGTGGCAGCAGCCCATGGATAACATTGGTGCCAGTTGACTGTTGAACCATGTTTAAGGGGAATGGAGGGAAAAATTTGCTCCCAGAGTGGGGGGCAAGAGGGCTGCAGGGAGAGTCCCTGGCCCTGAGACTTAATCCTTTTTTCATAACCTTTGTTAGCAGGCAATGAACATTGTCTGCATCAGACCACTATTGAAGTGTGGCTCAGATCTCTAGTCTCCATTCCTTCAGACTGCATAATCCATGCACTATTCAGTCTTTCCTTTAAATTCTTTAAATCCAGAGAAGCAAATTTCATCTCCCTAAGGAAAACAAAAATAAGTGACCTACTCCTCTGTTTAAGAAGATTGTCCTGTTGCTTAGCCTAGGGGCACAGATAAATGGAAGCTGAATTGGTATATCCAGTCCCCAAATTGGGCAGACATATCCATAAACCTGCCCAAATTTCATCCTATTGCTTCATGTCCTGCAGGGGAGGGGCTGTGGCTCAGTGATCGACCATAATGAATTTTCTATATGCTCTCGAAGGCTTTCACAGCGGAGTTCATTAATTGCTGTAGATTTTCACAGTTGTGTGGCTGTTCTCCCTTTTAGTTCTAGAGCTGAGATATAAATACCTCTGAACTATATAACTGTCTTCTTACCAAAAGTTTTCTTGGCAAAGCATACTCTGTTTACCTGCTCCTCATATGATATGCCATATCCAGATTTGCCCATATCCTCTGTGCACTGATCGTCCAGAGTTAAAAACAATACTTCATAAGTAGCCTTGGAGTAAAGTATATGGTGGCTTCCCGCTTTGAAGTTTTGGTTGTCACGTGCTGAGATCCTCCCAGAATCAGTCTAATGTGCCAATTATTGGTTCATCGTCAGTGCTATTTATCATTATAAACCCTAAATCTTGTTCTTGTCAAATTATCACTGTGTTGAACCCTGCCTAGTTCTTAGCTTTATGTCATTTGTAAATTTCAGAGAACTCCTCAGTTTTGCATCTTTGTTATTTGAGAGGGTGGACAGCTGTGGATCCTGAGATGCTCAGGAGAAAGTCAGGCTTATAAACATTTTAAATTAATAAAATAAATCCCTGTGGTGTTATCACAAATGGTAGACCAACTAATTATCAGCAATGTTGCTTCCCTTCTTTTCAGAATTTCTTTGAATCCCTTATCGCATCCTTTGGAAGAAGGTTTGTGTTGTTCACACACATGACATAATGCTGGGGGGAAGCGAGGCTATTTGGTCCACAGGAATTTGATCTGCATTTGTGTGATCACACAGTCCCTAGGAGCTGCGGGGGCAGCCCGCAGTTGTGTGATAAGACGCAACTGTGGGTAAGTCAGGGGGGTTGGCCGCATATTTCCGGTGCGCTTCAACAAGGGATCAATGCTTCGCATCTCCACACCGAGTGCTCCCTATGCAGTGTGCAATGATGCGCATACCGAAATGGGGGAAAGAACAACGGCATGGAGTCGGGATGGCCTGATCAGACCATCCCGATGCCATGGGAGCGCACTGGCACAATCACACAGGGAAAAGTCCATTCCTGGCACATAGCAAACCCATTTGCTACTGGACTTTCCCCAGTGTCTTTTTACTCTGCTTCTGCAGCAGAGCAAAATGGGTTGCTGATGGGAGTGGGACTCTTGGCAGATGTTGGCATCTGATCATGCCCTTAAAATCTGCCTGGTATTCGCGCCTATGGAGCAGTACCACTGATCGCGACCACTGTTTGTATAAGGGTTAGCCCCACTCAGAAATCATGGAGGAGACTTGCATTGTCTCCCTACCATATGAACTCATGAGACTGCATTGTACTGACTTAGACCTTTAGGCCATCAAAGTCAGTACTGCCTACTCAGACTGGCAGCAGTTGTCCCATATCTTAAGCAGAAGTCTTTCACATCACCTGATCCATTTAACTGGAGGTGCTGGGCATTGAAACTGAGACCTTCTACATGCCAAACAAGTGCTCTACCTCTGAGCCACAGCCCCAAACTGACAGAGGTGACTTTGTGAGGATGTTCTCATCAAAGGTCCTTTAGAGATGTGACAACACCTGAATGGCCTTTGTAATTACCCAGTGGGTATGCAGTCCCCCAAATGCTTTTTGAACCAAAGTATACATTAGCAAAAAGGCTTCAGTGTGGGTGTGAAATAGTCAGCTGAATTCGAGACCCACCAGAGCAATACGTGCAGATTTTCCCTGTGTTCTCCTCCCACTCAGCAGTCCCTTTTGACTCCCAGAAAGGTTGTACTTTGAGTGCCAGTATCCATATGAACAAAAATCCATATGGATTGGGATGAGGAGGCTTCAGAGGAAGAAAAATTGGGGGAAAGAACTCCCTCCTCTCTCCTGCTACTTGTAGAGTTATGGAAGAGGGAGGAAGGGTGATTTTACATAATTCCCTCTCCCTGCTTCAGCCCCCACCCTAATTCACATGGCTTGTTCATGCTGGTCCCTCAACTCCAGGCTCCTTCTTGCAATCAACAGAGACTGCTGAAGGAAGAGGAACATGGAGATTATCTGCATGCACCAGCACCTGGCAACTGAACCAGTCATTTGGACTGTCCTCTAAGGATGGTTGAGAACAGAACTAATGTGCCTGGCCAATTATCTTTTTTTTTACTTTAGAAAAGCTAATTAGGAGAGTTCTAGATCAGTTATTCTCCATCTTTTTACTGTAGAGATGTCCACAAATCTTTTTGTTTTCATGCCTGGTATACTCCCAGGTGCCAGCTACACTCACATGTGCTTTCTCTCAGGACTATCTATCTGGGAACAGTCAGGTTGTAGTAGTTTTCTGTGATAGTCATCCTTTGGAATGGATTTACCAGAGTGGGTGTGGAGGGCACCTTCACTTTCTGCATTCAGGAAGGTGTAAAACCATTCTATTTCAAAGGCCATTTGGTGGAGGGTAAATTGTTTTGGCAGCTCTGGCTGCACAGTTTCTATCTTGGTGATTTACAGTGACATTGTTTTTATGAGAACAGATTTTGAGTCCAGTAGCACCTTTAAGACCAACAAAGGTTTATTCACATTATAAGCTTTCATGTGTAACTTGTTGCTTTGTTAGCCACTTTAAGTTAAAGGAGGTAAAGTGGGATATAATTTGTCTAATTTGTTTATTTATGGTCAACAACCATTAGCAACCATTTGATCAGTGATTCCTTGGATATATGGAATCACTGATCAAATGGGAAAACTTATTAAAAAATACAACCTACAAACAATATTCAGACCCACCAAAAATACAACAGATGCTACGATTGGCAAAAGACAGAAGAGACCCCTTCACTTCTGCAGGAGTATACCACATACCATGCAGTTGTGGACAGGTTTACATCGGAACCACACAGCGTAGCATTCAGACAAGAATAAAACAACATGAAAGACACTGCAGACTGGGCCAACCTGAAAAATCAGCAGTGGCTGAACATAGCCTAACTCAAACAAGACACTGAAAGGCTGGACAACACATCCAATTACCATGTCAGATTACACAGGGAAGCCATTGAAATTCATAAACATAAAAACAATTTCAATAGGACAGAAGAGAGTTTAAAAATAAATAGGGCATGGTTTCCTGTCCTGAAAAACACAAAAGTTCTACATCTTACAATAGCACTACAGATAAGATTAGAATTTCAACAGCCAATCCATATGCAAAAGAACCTCCTCAGGATAGCTCCTCCATTATCATGTCACAGCCTGGGGAACTCCTACAAGATAATGACTCAGCCCTACCCCACCTTCCTGAATAGATATAAATTACTTGCCTACCAATTTTCTTCTCACCTTGACACAGAGAGTACTCCATCTTTCTGTGCTATACCTCTGAGGATGCCAGTCACAGCTGCTGGTGAAATGTCAGTTCCTACAATGCCAAGACCACGGCCATACAGCCTGGAAAATCTACAACAACCAATGACCTCCGACCGTGAAAGCCTTCAACGACATATTTTCCCAGGAAATCCTCATTATTAACCCCATAAAACAAAATATTTATCTGTTGCCCTCTTTTGTGTGCAAGTTGAGTAGATATGTCACCAGGTCTGGGGCTGCTACTGCTGACAGGAGGACAGTGTGGCAGAGAATGTAACCCCTCCTACTTTGGACACACTTTTGACACTTGAGGCATTATCTCTCAATGAACCCTGGGAGAATTAGTCCCAGCATGTACAACATGTACCCCAGGGTCCACTAAGACTCAGCTTCTTAGATATGCAAAGCACCAGGCAAGGTCCGCATGAGGGGAATTATTTGCCTGTTAGCCTCCTTCCTGGGCTAGTAGCCATGGCCCCAACCCCAGTCCTAGCTAGTATATGTATTAGTTGTAATATTTCCTTTTCCTCTGTGAACTCTACTTCATTCAACCAGGCCAGAATAACAAAGAGATTAAAATATTAACTAATGTTACTCGTTATTTTTACACTCAGATTTATTGCAATAACAATAGCAACAAAAATTGGTTCATTTTTGTTTGCTAGTTAGTATCTTGAATGCACGACCCTACTCTAGGGTTCCTTGGAGGTCATTCTTTCCCGAAGAATAGCTTGTCTGCTGTTAGTGATCATCCCCTTACAGTGTGCACCAGAAGTATGTATTATATCCTAGGATGTATATTTAGTATGTACCTAGATGGCTGCTGCTCTACAGGAACTGATGGCTGATTCACATGTTATAGGGCATGTATTTATATATTTCTCTGTTTGCTATGGAAGCCTGGTGGAAGGAAGCAGGGTCTAGTACAATTGGATAGGGTTGAAGAGGCTTGCATGGAAAGTCTTATGTACTGCCTTTCTTGTCCTATGTTGAGAGGAAAGGGTGCCATTGCAGTTGCTGCTATGTCATTGCAGTTGCTGCAACAACTTTTTGAAATAAACTTTGCTTTGCATCTTCTGGCTGCAACCATTTTGCCAGCTAGGGGAGACGAGGAGCACCAAGAGTAAGCAAAGGATACATGCCTCTATATCCTTTTGCAATTAACTGAACATTCAGACATGTCTCTCTAGACCAGGGTCCTTGATTACTAATAAGTTAGCAAGCGAAACACTAAAGAGCCAGTTTGGTGTAGTGGTTAAGTGCACAGACTCTAATCTGGGAGAACCAGGTTTGATTCCCCACTCCTCCACTTGCACCTACTGGATGACCTTGGGCAAGCCATAGTTCTGGCAAAGCTGTTCTTGAAAAAAAAAGAGCAGTTTCTGTCAAGAGCTCTCTCAGCCCTACCTACCTCACAGGGTGTCTGCTGTGGGGAGGGGAAGGGAAAGGAGTTTGTAAGCCGCTCTGAGACTCCTTTGGGTAGTGAAGGGCGGGGTATAAATCCAATCTCTTCTTCTTCTTCTTCTCTAAAGTTACAGTGTGTCATTTCTCCCTCGGTCTCCAAAATAGCTTATATAGTTCTTCACCCACTTCAGGATGAGTTATTAGATGTGACTTTGGAACTCTTGTCCTAATAAACAATGGTTTATAACAAAGCAATTCAATATTATGATCTGTTGATTACCACCCAGGTTTCATATTATTAAAAAAGAAAAGAAAATAGGTGCTGAAGTTCTAGTTGGAAGTCAGAAATGATGGGATGCAATCAGACGTAGGTAGACATCTGATCATTACTAGAGACTCTACTGCCTAAGACAGTGAGCTGAGTTTAACCTAGAGGCAGGACTTCCCACTGATGTCAATATGATATCAAGAGGAGATCCCCAAATGTGGTGAAACATAGGAAGCTGTTTTCTTTACTACATTATTATTACCACTGCCCACCTGCACCAATGCTTCTTTTTTAGACTATGTCTTTCTGCTTCAACAAATGTGGTTAACACAATGCTCTCAGAGAATCACAACATATTTAACTGCTCGAAGTCTTTCTGTAGCTACACGGAAGCACTTCTGCTGCTTGGTTTCAAATAAGCATTATTTGCCCAAATTTAATTTCAGGCATTATGGTAAATGATTTAAGGAAGCAATAAATTAGGTAGATTCTTTCCTATTTTGTTTGTTTGCATTTAAAATTAAGAAAGTACAACTTCATTAAGTTAGATTTTATTTTACAACAGTTAAGTGATTTGGATAATAAAGGGGAGTGGGTCAAAGAAAGAAAATACTGAATTTTAATCACTGGAGCATGTAGGCAGTGCTTTTTACCTTGCTGCTTCTGTTGTAAGGACCAGTAATTGCTGCAGTCTAGACATGGGAACAGATGCATTGTAGAGCTTTATTATATCAGACGTTTGCCCTACTATGATACAGTCTAATTATTCAGAGAATGTAACTCTGTGTAAATTATTTCTGATTTGAATAAAACAAACTGTTGTTTTACTGTATGTTCCCAATTGATAACTATGAGTAGGAAAATTGGGAACATATCAGTCTTTTTGTAAGAAACCAAAAATTTACAGAGACAAGCCATTTAAATGTACTAACATTTTTATTCTGCATGATAATTAGATGGTAGCTATTTTCCTAGATATGAAAAAAGAACCTTAAACCTGTCTTATATAGAGCTTTTCACAATCCATGAAAATCTTTTAAATGGAACATTGTTTTATAATTACAACAATTAAATCATTTTGAAAATCATGTGATATTTCCACTCTCAATGACTGAAATTATAATTAAGTTTGAAAGAAATGGGGTTTTGTATACAGTTGATTAATACCATTTACACAAATGGTGCCTTATGCTAAATTTTCTAATAAAATATGTCAATTGCATTATATATTTGTTTGGTAGATAATATTGTGAATTAACAGTACACAATCAATATGCATTATTAAGTAAACTTATATCCTTCAAAGCCCACTTTGGTTTTCTTCAGAGATGCATTTCCCCAATACAGATTGCTAAGCATAATTTTACCTCAGCATTTTAATAAAAAGAGAATGTGACAGTGATTTTGGAAAAATAATAAATTAACAATTTGATTGGTAAGATATGGATGATACCAGTATCTTTGAGTTAATTTCACAGAAAATTTTAATAGTAACCAGTTTCCTCCCCTTCACTAGAAGGAGAAAAAGCAGAGTACTGAAATTATTTAAATTGACTGAGCCTTTTAAGCAAGTAAACACATTTTAACTAGTATTTTTTCCCATTCCCTCCATTCATGCCTACTATAGAAATTAGCCTTCACTCTTCCTTCACTTACACATGGATACACACACTTGCATGAACATAAGAAAAATTTCTTTTCTCCTGTCAGTGAACCTCACAGCTAGAGCCTATTCTCTATTGTGTGTTCAACTCCTGGGAAGGAGGGAGACTTGTGACAGCTTCTGGGGTGTGGAGGATCAGAGGTGTAGCAGTTAGGTCAGAGAGGTAGTGTTCAGAGGAAAAGGCTAACCTTGGATGGGAAGGGGGGGGGAAATGAACTCACGAAACAGCTGTGGCAAAGGCTGGAATCTGTGGAAAATTGTACACAAACTTAGCTGCTGAGGACACCACAAAGGATTATGGAGCAATAAGCCCTATAACCTTTTAAATTCATATTGCAGTTGTTTAAGAGAACAATTGAAGCAGGGGTGTCAAATGAATTATTCATATCTTGGAGTGGATGGAATCCAAGTCAGAGCTGCATGCAGATAGCTAGCGGATATTGTTTATATTTGCTCACTAATCTCTTGGTGTTTGGTCTTCAGGATTCCAGTGTAAAAGTCTGGGGGATCATTTAATAAACATTGTGGTTAAATTTACTATAAGGAATTATTAACAAGTATACCATTCTCTCCAAAGTTGGAGTCTCCTGCACATATTCAATGACAACAAAGAACTCTACTTTGTTTTGGAAGGGGGCGGCATAGGTGAAACAACAGAAGATCAGATGTGTGTACAAACTCAATAGTTATGCTATCTCATCTTCCTTTGTTTATACTGAGCACAGAAATCTTTGAGCTGAACTTAAAGGGAGTAGAAGAGGTGTTTCTATGGGGGAAATTTAACCATCAAGCTGGATGGATATAATGAGCTCAAGCCATTAGCTACATGTAGGTCTGTTCCCTCAAACTTTGGGGGATTCCACCATCACACTAAGGTTTGGCAGCTAATTTAATCTGCTGCTGTTTCCTCTGTGCCAGTCCATCATTCACTGCATCCCAGCTACCTGGGATTCACTTCTAAATCCACTTCATTGCAGCATCACAGTCTGTGTAAAGCCCTCCTTCTGTCCCTTCCCCCCTCCCTCTTTTTGTGTCAGCATGACAGACTTGGACATGATTGCTATTACATGTCATAAGTGCTTAGAACATTTCACACCTTATTTAAAAAAGAAGAAGAAGAAGCAAGTCCTGTGTTAAAGCTGCCGCTGTGGCTGGAAACTCCCTGCTGTGTTTATTTAAGCCTTTGCCATTTGACAAGGGAAAGAGAGTGAGAGAGAGATACAAATTGTGTTATTGGGGTTGTCTCCTGCAGCAGGAACCTGTGAGATATTTTCATCAAGTGCACAGAGAGACCATTGGAAGACAGCAATGTTCTCATTAATGTACCTTCCAGTTTAGATTGCAATGGCTCATTGGAAACCTGAAGTGAATGCCCAAGGTATTTTAAAAGATACTTAAGAGGCGTTGAAGTGTGTCATGCATTTTCAGCATATCTTTGACTCTAGACAGAATGGTTATGATGTCATCAGTCCCTGTTTTCTGAGAGAGAGGCAATGGTTCAGCATTGGGGGAAGAGCAGACCTTTGTCCTGTGTATTTTCACATGTAGCTGGGCTCTGGGCTAATTATGGTATGGCATCCATACACTGCTTTGTGTTTATTAGATCCCCAAAAGAAGCTATGTTACATGAAAAGGTTTGTCACTGTCTTAGACAGAAATCCGAAAGGTATGGATATCATTTAATAGTAACCCAGTAGGTGCTGCCACAAGCTTCTCACACATTTCACTTAACAGTGGTCTCTTAAAAACAGAATTTGGTATTTGTAAAAGATTCTGTCTCACGATAGAGCAAAAATTCCTCAGATTCATAAAACTAAAGATCTAGTGGTGACTTTAAATGTATATTCAACCTTCAACAGGAAGCTGTCACGCTTTCATGGTATTTTGTCAGTCTGCTGTAGAGAGCAGAATCATAGCTGTCAGTCCATATCTTACCGTACTCCAACATAGTGAGTTCAGGGGATGTGAGGATTGTGCATGGCTGTCTGGAATAGAAAAGACAAAGACACAAGACATAAATGAGTACATAGTAAGGCATAGGACACATGTTGAGGAAGGGTACAGGGAGAAAAGTTCACAATACACTGATTAAAATTAATTCTGTGAAGATGGGGAAGGAAAATACCTCCAGGCTTTATTTTTTAATGTCTTTCTTTTCAGCTCTGATGAATGGTTATCTCTACAAACAAGGCTGGTCCAACCCTTGTGATAATTAAGTCATAACAGAGAGATCCCACTACCTGTGTTAAAAGATGCCTCCTGTTTCCTTTCAGTAAAAGAAAAGGTGAAAAAGGAGGGGGCATATATTAACCTTATTACACCAGTATTCATTTTAATAGCATAAGGATACAAAGGAATCTAAAATTAAGGAGTCGGGGAAAATACTCCAGTGACAGACTCTTGTATTATAGGTTGGTTACGTTTAATAAACTTCCAATCTCCCTGGGATGCAGCAATTGATTCCAGTAATTTGTTGTCAGTTTTTGGTTTTTTAAAAATGTACTTAATTCAGTTTTCTGAAACAAATTTAGGAGAGGATGCTGTTTACAGAAACCACAAGGCTCCTTCTTATTTTTTTAGAAAACCTGCCATGCAGGACAGCCTTGTCTGCTGCACAAGATGTGTGAAATGAAAGGGTTAAGCTTTTTCTGACTTTTGGATACAATGAAATTATGACAGGAAGAAAATTGTGCCATTTTAGCATGAAAATGCTTGTACAAATACTGTCGTTCCTTCCTTCTTACTTTCTTTATAATGCTTCAACGATAGCTAAGATGACAGACATTTGACAGGTATCTGTAAGCATACAACCCAGGCAGCTCATTAAAGTTTTTCTTTCTATGCATCAGCTTTCACAAAGGCAAAAACCCATTAGCATTGACTATTTTGCAGATTAGAAGAATTAAGGGCTTCAAACGTTGGCTTATACTAAGCAATGTCATTTGTGAAGTGATGTTTGCTTTATTATTTCCCTTTCTCTCCCTCTGAAACTAGACTGACATGACTTTAGCTCAGCGCAGGGCGTAATGTTCAAACCCAAGGACTGGCTCACCGATGAAAAGAAACACATTCCCTTTTTATACATGACTGGAATGGCAAAAAGGGGAGACTTTACATGTACTATTTAGGCTCATTAGAGTCCTGATTATGATAGTTCTCCGGTGTAATCTTTAATCGACTTTGACACTAGATTTGCCCCGTTACAAATCCTGTCATGCAAATTAAGTCATTTGTGTTGTTTGATATGGAAAGATCTGCTATGAAATGAAAGATTAGTTCACAGATGAGGCACCAGAGACTGCTGCCCTTGTGCACCATGCAACTGATTACAAGGATGAGAGCATCCATTTTTACACTGCTGTTAACATTTAGGAAGGCAGATTAAATTAACAGAGCTTATTTTGCTTCATAATACATAGATATTTTGAGTAAGATTTCATAACTGTTATTATTAGATTTCATAACTCTTTTACTATTTTCTTGTATAAATAAGATTAAGTAGGCTAGGTGAAATAATACGGTTGCAAATATTTTTATGTGATTTGGATATATGATTTTTTTTTGTATGCCCTTGAATGAGGTAACGATTTTTTCCCCCTATTGTGACCCAATATGGCTGAAATTTTGACATCACATGAGTAATACCAAATACCAAAGGGGGGAGAGAGCACAAGCCCAGTTTTCATAGTATAAATGTAAGCGTTTTTTTAAAAAAAGGTTTTTCAAAAATATCAGAAACAATATCATGACCATAGTCCTGCCACCAATGATATTTACTATTTGGAAGTCCTTATTCTTTATAAGTCATTTATTTGTTTTGTGATTTGGTCATGCCACATCAGCACTTTATGAAACGTTTTAAATGTTATATAGTTTACTACTGCTTGGATTAGATTTGATGCATTGATTTGATGGGAGGGTCCATCAGTAAATAAAATTGACATTCAAACGCATTATATAAGTATATAAGTAAGTATATAATTTTAATTCTTCCTGCTTTATAGAAATATGTAAAACTACAGTACTATGGATTGTATTTGGTTTGAAGTTAACATTGTAACAAGGGCTGCATCCACACATCCTTAGATACTGCACTATCATTGTGCTATAGCAATAATTTACTACTGGATTTCACTAGCCTGGTACACGTGATGTGACAGTCCCCAGTGTTCACTGAATGCACAGGAAGGCAGAGTGGGAGCCTTTTAACTTTACCATTCTAAACAGTGTGTTATTCATTGCTGGCCTGATTTTGAGTAAAGCGATACAGGGCAGGGGTTTCGTACAGTGAATTTCTTTCTGTTAATGAGCTGTCTCTGAAGTGCTATGGTCATTTCAAATAGTGCCACTTTTCCCCACCCTTTTTTGCCATGCAATATTCCTCAGTTGTTTTTTTTAATGTTCTAAGATGAGTGCTATAGTGCTAAACTACCATAATGCTATAGCGGTTTAGTGCTGAGCGCTCACCTTAGAATGTTAAAAAAAAGTCAGAGGAAAATCGTGCAGCAAAAAAGGGCAGGGAGGAAAGTGGTATTGTAGCAAGTGCAATGGACATTTTAAATAGAACACCACAGTGATTCAGAAGTACAATGAAGGAGTTGAAAGTGGGTAAAAAGCAGTTTCCCTCAAAAGCGGCTCGACCACGCTTTGCTAACCTGATGCAATTGGGTTTGTATGAACAGGTAAACATATTCTACTAGCAGGTGGTTACTAAAATGGATCTGTCTGAAATGACAGAAAAAATCTATTAGCAACCAGTTACTAAAATGGAATCCAAAGGTAGTTTGAAAAGGGTCCAACTCTCATTTCCTCCCTTTGATCAGCAACATTCCAAAACCAGTGTCACTGATCAAGGGGAGGGATATTTCACATGGCTACTTCTTCCCAGTGGTCACCCCTGCAGAAAACTAGGAGATTGCAGGGAGTGGGGCCAGGACACTTGCCCCCACTCTTCCTCCCTGTGCACTCAGTGAACATATGAGGCTGTCATGTGCACTAGGCTCTTGTGTAAACAAGAAGATTCAGTTATGATTAACTGCTGTACTGCTACGAAACTGCACTATACAATGATACATGGACATGATAAAGGTCTCCGTACTTGGTTGAGTTCAACCAGGCAAGTCCACCAATAGGGAAAGTAAAGCAACCAATTGCACCAAGGAAGGACCTTTTGTTGAGTTTTTGGTACTTGAAGAAATCTTACCTTCTGCTTTTTACCATAGTATATAAATGAGATGTGTCATTGTTTACAGATGAAGCCACTTCAGCTCACATTTAAACCATTTCTGGCTTTAAGAGTAAATTTAACTGGTGAGCTGGATGATCAGCCCAGAGTGGCACTTACTGGTTGCCTGGCGACCAATTTTAGTCCCAGACAGATCATAATTGCTGACTGGCTCCCAACCTAGTGAGATGTTGGGAACCCAGGGCAACTGAGGCATCTAGAAAGTGAATTAGGCAATTGTTGTCTGAAGTCCCCTGGGCTCTTTTCTATTGCTGTGGGGAAGTGTTTTTCAGTAAGAGCAGCAGAAGGGGCAGGGGTGGGATCTGCCTAGAGCAGCACTTCTTGTTGCCTGGCAGCCCTTAAGGTTTTATGGTTGATTTTATGCTTTTATTGTATTTATTTTATCTTTTGTGAGCTCTTTTTAGTATTAAAATAGCTTAAATATAATGCAAAAACTTCTGGGTCATACCTCCACTTAGCTATGAACTCACTAGGAGGCCTTAAGTAAGCCAGTATCTCTCAACGCAAGATCCCCTTCTAATCTGTAATATCAGTATTATATTGACCTACCTTCCAGGAGTGGTAGAAGGATTACAACGATAATATATGCAAAGCTCTTTGAATTTTTTTAAAAAAACAACTTATCACAATGGCCTTCCCTTTGCCCTACCTGGTTTGGAAAAGGAAACATGAGAAGAGAAACAGCTTCTGGAAACAAGAAGTGGCATTAACTCATTTATATTATGTTTGGAATTGGAGATGGTGGCCCTCTGAAGTTGTTGAAGGTCAGCCCCCTCCACATTTTTTCCTTTCAGATAAGGGCTTGGGAGCTGCAGCTGCGATGTCATTCCAGAAGGATATTCTTCCAGAAGGATATGTCATTCCAGAAGGATACATGATATTCTTCAATTATTCAGAAAGTGTGAATCCTAGATACAGAAATTAGGGGACTCTATAATCTCCCATTAAACTAGATCTTCAATGCTTCATATTTTTAATCACTGTGACATCCTTAAATGGTACATCCCCTTCACTTTTCAGTTTGAAAAGTCTCTTTACTAAATAGGGCAAAATTTGGAGTGATTATATCAAATATTTTTCAGCTGACAAGCAGTATAATAATGAGACAAATGAGAATAACCAAGGCCACCTTTATCTCCCTCCATTACAAATGTGAAACTCCAGGAGGAATGTATTTGTCAAAGATAACTCAGGATTTAGGGGTGCAAGCATATACGAGAGCCTGAAAGAAGAAAAGTTTGAGGAGGGCTGTAATTTTTATTGCAACTATCTTATGAAGTCATTCCTTAAGTCTATTCCTAAGAATCTTTTAATAGTTTAGTAAGTTCCTGAAGATGTTTGAACCTCATTCAGTTAGAAAAATCTGGGGACCCATAATGTCTAAATGTTACTACATTTTCTGCACATATGTATTCATAAAAGTACAGAACAAATTTAGAGTCCAGTGGCACCTTTAAGACCAATAAAGGTTTATTCAAGGTATGAGCTTTCGTGTGCAAGGCACCCTTTATCAGACACAAGTAAAGTAGGAACAGAGATCTCTTGAGTCCTTTGATCCTAGTCAGAAGTTAACAGGGGTGTTGAAAATAGGGATGCCAGCCTCCAGGTAGGACCTGATGATCCCGCAGAATTACAGAGATCAGTTCCCCTGGAGAAAATGACCACTTTGTAAGGTGAACTCTATGGCATTGTACCCCACTGAGGTCCTTGTCCTCCCCAGGCTGCATCCCCAAATCCTCAGAGTTTCCCAACCTGGATCTGGCAACCCTAGATCCCCAGCCTACCTACACCAACCCACCCATGTCCTGTCAGTGGCCAGGGGGACCTGGCAACCCTAGCTGTAAAGAATGGGAAGACGAACAGTGAACCAGATGTAAATTGGAGGGCATCAGATTTCCAAGCAAAACAGCAACATCAGCATTGCCAACCAACATTATCTCTATTTTGTCAGGATTCAGTTTCAATGAATAGAAAGAGTTTGCCAAAATGGATTGCTTAATCTGGGAGGTAACGTAACTGCCATGATTACTGATTTGGAATCACTGGTCCTCAAAACAGAAAATGAGCCAAACTATCACTTTCTGATTCTCTGCAATAGAGATTCTCTCAAAAACTGACAAAATGACAGTATCTTCACTGAAGATGCTGGTTATGTAATGTGTACTCTGATCTGAGGATTATTCCTAATCACCCCTGCGAAGGAGTCAGTTGAAAGTGCAAAGCACAGAAGGGAGAGGAAACCTGCTTGCTATGTACTTCTTCTAGGTAAGAAGTATTGTGGAAAGACTTTTGCTTGAACTAATGCATAAGGACCAGCATAAGGGCTATTATGGCTTTTTAACAGAAAAATGAAAATATTTAGTTTTAAATTGACATATTTCTGCTTTAATTAATTTTGATATTTTGAAAATGTCTGGGTAGTGAGTACAATAGAATCAGCTATAGCTGATTATGCACCACAGAAGAAAGATCAATGAACAAAACTGAGATTTGGATCAATGTATCAAACTCAAGAGTTGGCAATGTACTGCAAATGTGTTCCACAACTGATTGAATGCAGAGATAATCTTAATATCTCACTGATAACATTTGTAAAATGAAATTCTTGAGTGCCACAGAAGCCATATTTTTTACTGTCATCTGGAAGTGATGTACTATAAAGATGCCATGGTCCACAAAAAATTAGATGCAGAATACATACAATTATAATAAATGGGAATGAGCTACAGTTAGCAGATGCGTTCAAAGTATTAAGAAGAACAAAATGTGACAATGGACATTGTTTAGTCTTTTGTACATGCTACATTTTGTGATTTTCTTTAACATTTATATAGAATTAATAAGAAGTTATTTTAAAGCTTAAGAAAAGTTTTAAAATTAGTGAAGAGGCAAGATTGAAGATAAGATAGGCTAACATAATTGGGGAAGAACATTAATATACATGTTTGCATCTGTACTAACACTTTCAATCTGAGGCATTTCTTTAGATTTATTTAAGACTATAAATATCAGTTTTATACTTAATCTCTTACAATTTGTCCTCCTGTTTTGTAAAACATCAGCTGCTACCGTTCAGCATTCTGCAAGAATGAAATAAAGGGTGCACATGTCTCAT
>NW_015175388.1:451505-454092 GCF_001447785.1 Gekko japonicus | reverse complement strand
CCCCCCCCGCCATGATTTTTTGTTTTAGGTTTCTTGAAGCTACCTACATTATAGTAATGGAGTCCATAAAATGTAATAAGCAAAAGGTACACTTTAATTAGCCAAGTCATGCCATGGATGAATAAATCATAGGTATGCATCTGCAAGGTTTCCATAGTTTAGCTCAATGTGGCAACTGGATCAGGGATTGCTGGTTTTTTTAAAAATGGCATTACATACAATACTCTGCTCTAGTAGTCTGACTAGTACATTCGTTGACAGTGTTTTCCTCTGTCAGGATCCTTTCTGACAAACTGTAAACTGTTTGACTCTGTGGATGACAGTTTATGTCAGTATTTATTCCGTGAGGTCAGGTACAGATGTGAGAAATTCAACTGCCAGGTTTCTCCAGTCACTCATACATGTGTGCACCTAGTGCCAGACACAGTGAGCTGGTAGCCAACTTTGTGATAATGCTGCTGAAAAGAAGATAGCTGCAATCGCACAAATGGTTGACAGCTTGCGGGAGGTCCAATCCTGTTCACCCTAACCCCACATGATTGCAATCGCAAGTAATGTGAACCAGCCCTTTTAATCTCTAGCTGGGATCACTACTGCAGGAAAAAACAGACTTGCAAGCGCTGAAGCCAGAAGTCTTTGATGAATGTCTTGATTTTTAAAATATGAAGGTTTTACTAGGATTCCTGTTCTGATTGATGTCTCTGGTTCTGACCTAAAGGGGTACCAACACTACATTACATATCTTATATAGCTATAACACACAGCCAAATCCAAATGTTTGTTAGTTTTTCAAAAAAGTTATCTTTGTTATATTATGCTCAATTCTGAAGAGTGTGAGACGGAAAACAGGCGGAGTTTCCGGGCGCGATCTCACCAGCACATCTGGGAAGCGTAGCACTCCTGTGGCACAACCGAGGCTTCCAGCCGAAACTGCGTGGCAAAAAACTAGTACCTCGGAGGTACTAGTTTCCAGAAACTGCGGGGCAAGGGCGGGCATCTGATCGCGTTTCCGGTGGCATCCGGCACCCGCCCATGTCCCCTTGCAAATAAGGTGGGGGTTTTTTTGTCCACGTCTCTGTGGATGCGCACACGCACCCAACGGAGCATGCGCATTAGTCGTGTACACGCAAAAACAAAACATTTTGCCGCGGCGCGCGCTTCTTCGTTGCGCGCCGGCTTGTCCTGTGATCAGCACCTCTCCCTTGCCATGGAACCTCCACGGTACCTCCACAGGACCTCCACGGGAGATCTGATCGAGTAACTGCGCAGTAGTTGACCCCAGGGCAAACAGCCACGCTTCTCCACCGCAGTTTCCTGCCCGTGTGACCGGGGCCTGTGTTATATTATGCTCAACTCTGAAGAGTAGGTCAGAATAGTACACATTCTTTTCAGGATTCTAGTGATGGCAAGACCAACCAGCTCAAACCTGAAAACTAAGCACAATAGCACACTATGCTAGCAGCAGCAAATAATAAAGTACATGTGCATAAATTATATCTTATTACCTCACCTACTAATACCACCTGAAGCTACAGGTTCACCAGTGGCCAGCCAGTCACTTCAGAGGCAGAGCACACATGTGGTTTTAGGAATGGCAATGAGAGCCAGCCTGGTGCAGTAGTTAGAGTCTTGGATCTAGGAGACCCAGGTTTGAATCCCCACCCTGCCATTGAAGCTTGCTGAAGGACTTTGGGCACACGCTCAGCCTAATTATCTTCACAAGGTTGTTGAGAGGATAAAGTGGAGGGGAAAATATTATAAGCCACTTTGAATCCCCTTTGGGCACAAAACAGGATACAAATTAAATAAATGGAGAGGGAAGGAAGCTAGCCACCATGTTTATGCCTAGCTTGCTCCTGCTGCAGTTGGAGAGGGTAGAAACAATATGGATTTATTGGTGTGGTATATTTCTCACTGGGCTTCTTCCACCTTGGATTGTTATGAGCTTCCATTGACCAGAAAGAAAAATGATTCTGTTGGTTTCAATTGGTATGAGTAAAAGAATTCTGTTAAAACATCTTCCTGAACTATCTTTTCTATGAATGTTTTGATCACATATTGTCCAAGACAGGCTTACCTTCACATGTACATGTGGAGTAAAGGCTTAAGCAAGATTTGGCCATTCCTAGCCACTGCTTTTCCATCTTTCTCCAGACTTTTTTTACATCTTGCCTCAAGCAGCAGGTTCTATTCTAATTATCAGTTTTCCAGACATTCATGCAGAGGTTCACCCAAGAATGAAGTTTGGAACATTAGTCAATTTATCCATAAATTGCTCAACCTATCTCTTACTTCCAGATACTTACCAGAAGGTCTTCCAGGAACTGGCTCTCTCCTGTTCAGCCACAACTTAGCAGAACTTTACAGCCTGTATGCTTTCTTTTACAATTGAAAGTTTTTCTTTTTCTCAGCTATAGCCTCTGAGTTTTTAATTTCTTTTTTTTTAATCCCCGGAGGGATATTTTTTATTTTGCAAATACTACAAAAACTACAAAGAAATATTAGGGAAGGGACTGCAACTAAGGATAAAGGAAAGCAAACCACACTAAACTAAGGAGGAGATCTTTTCACTGTTAGTAAAAATGTT
>NW_015175388.1:405961-451293 GCF_001447785.1 Gekko japonicus | reverse complement strand
CTTCGTTTTAACCTTTCTCTGCTGGGCCACCATTTTCCCCGTTTTGTTTACAGTTTCTACCGCTTCCACACAACTCGGAAAACTCGCCAAATGACTTCGCAATTCAGATAAGTCTCTCAGAACACTTTCGATTTGCTTCCTCCCCTCTCCCCCTTCGTAAACCGCTCATTCGCAAACGAGGCGTCCCTCTTTGCAATCTCTGTTTCCCATCGTGGGGGGGGGAATTGCTTTTCAAACTACTCACGTTCATTGTCAGTCAGTTTCTCTTACCACGCTCAGTTTTATGCCATTCCACTCGATCTCCGGCGTTTGTCCCGGTCAGTCCAGCTTATGCCCAAAGGCCACTCAGCGACTGGACCATCGGGGTGGAGGGGAGCCTCAATTCTCCGGCATTATGCCATCAAAGAGGCTTCCCCTCAAAAGCCCCCTGGCCTGGAGCCTATCACAAAGGCTCCTCGGGGGTGTCACTTGAGGTGGCACCCCTCCAGGCCGCTGGCATGCGAACCACCCTTCCCTGTCTTGGGAAGAGCATCCACCATCACTGTTCCATAGACCGTAAGTCGAGTTTTTAATCTCTTAGCTAAATTCTGACCTGCTTCTGTGGTGGGGGCTTCTCAGACTTTAAATTCTAGATTTTCCATGTCACGCATGGAATCTAAAAAGAGCCATGCGAGATCAGACCAAAGACACATCTAGTTCAGAATTCTGTTCAATTGCTGGCCAAACAGCTACCTCTAGGGAGCCCACAAACAGAAAGATGGCAACAGCTTCATCCTGCCTGTGCTCCCCAGCAGCTGATAGAAGAAGAAGAGGAGGAGGAGGAGGAGGAGGAGGAGATTGGATTTATACCCCACCCTTCACTACCCAAAGGAGTCTCAGAGCTGCTGACAAACTCCTTTCCCTTCCCCTCCCCACAACAGACACCCTGTGAGATAGGTGGGGCTGATAAAGCTCTGACAGAAACTGCTCTTTTTCAAGAACAGCTGTGCCAGAACTATGGGCTTGCCCAAGGTCATCCAGCGGTGCAAGTGGAGGAGTGGGGAATCAAACCCGGTTCTCACAGATTAGAGTCTGCGCACTTAACTACTACACCAAACTGGCTTTTTAAGGAGACATACTACTTCTGGTACTGAAAGGGAATCTAGTTCACCATGAATTTTTCCACTCTCCTTTTAAACCCTTTCAAGTTGGCGGCCACAATCACATCCTGTGGCAGTGAGTTCAACAAATTAAATGTTCCCTCTGTGAAGAAACACTTCCTTTTGTCTGTCCTGAATCTCCCACCCTTCAGCTTCAATGGATGATCCAGGGTTCAAGTATTTTGGGAGGGGGAAAGCTTTTCTCCCTGTCTGCTCTCTCCATGCCATGCATAATTTTATAAACACCTACCTTTCTATTTTAAAAGCATTCAAGGTGGCTTACAAAAATAATATGTATAAGTTGCAATACTTTAAAACAGAAATAAAATTATAGCATAAAACCAATAATCAATCTAAGCTAACAAATAGCTGCAGTTAGAAAACACACTAGAACCTATCCCACCCTACCAAAAACCTGAAAAGCAGTAACTGTGCAAAAAATTCCCAGAAAGAACACAGTATTTATAGTCAAAGAAAAGATCCTGAAGCAAAAATATGGCATTCAAACAAATCATCTTGGAGGAAATAATTTGCCCCCTCTCAATTTAAAGTCTAAGTGTCAGCCTAGAAAAGAATTGTGATAATTGGAAGCCCAAAAATTGGGACGATTTCCGTTGTCCAGGAAAAGACTGTTCCAGAGGCTGGGGGCCACTTTAAACAAGGCCCTCTCTCATGGGCTCACCAGCCTCACTTTTTTCAAAATCTCGCTTAGAGATGGGAACCCCGAGAAGACCTTAAGGTCCATACAGACTTAGGCAGGCCATTTATATTCTGGTCCAAGGCTGTTAAGGCCTTTGAAAGATTATACTGAGATAAAACTGGAAGAAGCAGAGAATGTACCTGGATCAGGCCCATAGCTACAGTGGGGCATCTCAGAGCTAGGTCCCCTGACTTCCTAGCAAGGCCCCACAACTTCCTATCCAGCCCAGGGCCCCAAGCAGCAGCAGGTTCAAGGAAGGAGCCAGGTATTTCTTTAATTCAGTTAGCCAATGCACCCTAAGAAACTTAAATGCCCCCGACTTAAAAAATCCTGGCCACAGGCCTGACTTGGATTATCCTATACATGAAGATTTGCTTGCTGTATGAAATCTAAATTTGAAGTGACATGTATGGACTTTTGACATAGCACCTTTTTCCTACCACAGGCCAGTTTTTTCACTATACTGTACTGACACTGGCAATGGTATCATGTATGTGCATGGAGACCCATGATCACTTTTGAATACAGAAGAAACTTTTGAAAAGAAATTGAAATTTGCTGATACGCCACAAAACAGACACACTAACCAGTCCCCCTCTTTGCAATCTACATCACACTCCTATAACATGAAACACGTTGTGTGATCTGGAGAATGGCATGGGAACTTGTCCATAAATGTTAATGGGTGAAGTAATTTTGAAGGACTGGGCTAAGATTTATTTTGAACATCCATTATTCCTAATTTCAGTGCCATTCCTATTGGCAATGAACAGCTCCTGCAGGGAAAAAGTAAATGATCAAAGCTGATGCTGAACATATCTGCACATTCCCTGATTCATAAAGCAGACCTACCACACATGCTGCCATTTCAAATTCTAGACTGCACAGATATGCCATGCTTGGTAATTCCAAAAACAAAAATGATCTTTTTCAAACTTTGGCAAGAGAACCCACAAACATAGAACTGACATCTCTGCTGAATTTAAGCTGGAGTGAAAGTCTGTAGTAAGTTCAGCCTTGTCAGTGAAGCTGTGTGTCGGATGACAGCAGACATAGAACTACGCACATATTAGGGAAAACTCCCTGAACTCAATGCGATTTATTTATTTAAAACAGTTATACCAGTTAATCTACCAGCTTGATTGATGCTTAGGGTACAACATTTGTATTTTCTCTTTTTAAACAATTGTCTAAACATGCTGCATATACACATAAAGAGTTGTACTTGTTCAGAAAATTAACACACACACACTTTTTCTTCATCCCTCTCTTTCTGTGCCTCACAAGGAGAGATTTAATGAAACTGCTTGGGCAGAGAACCATTCTTGAGAAACTTCCCCTTGCCTTTAAGAGCTTCTGTTCAATCTCCAAGGAAACCAATTCTATTTGTGAGTAGTGGTAGAAAAAGTAATTTTTACCTGCATTTCTATGGTTGACGTGTCATGACAGCTTCCTAAAGACACTCTGCAAATTGATTATTAATCTTTTTCATATGTTTAGTTCCCCTTGTCAACTATTCCAGTTCAGTTCCTGAACCATAAAACCAAAACAAAATTGTAGAGAGGTCTGCAGAGAAGTCAAAATTCATTCCAAACTTGCAACAGAATATATTGAACAAACCTGAATAATCTTCTGTATAATGTCTACTACAAGAGGTAGACAGGTTGTTATACAATTTTTTTTAATATTACGTGTATAGGTAAAAAAATCAAGTCAACTAAGGATTAAAGAACTGAGTTTTCATTAATTACTACGGAGATGACTGAAGCTTGCGGCTCTGAATCAAAACTGAATCCTTTTTTCTCCTTTTTCCACAGACACCAAACTCTTGATACTAAAACATTTGTGCACAATAACGCTTGCTGTATCCTGTTAATGCAATAAAAGATATCTTACATCGACCCCAGGCCATTCATGTGATGGCATGTAGGAAAGAGAGTTAGATCCTGTCATTGGTCCATCAGCTATTGAGCTGCGGACTCCCATTTCTCTGAAAATGTGTCTGTTGTTGCAGCCTTTGCTGCATGGTGTTCTGTCGAAGGACCCTTGGGCAACCTGATGAAACAATGTTTTTAATTTGAGATTGGCTTTCCTGGGTCAGAGTTTATCAGAATTTTGCCTTCCCTCTTCAGTTATATTTATTATTTATTTCATTTATACCTTACCTTAATCCATGTGGGGAATAAAGCAGTTTACATTATTTTCCTCTAGGGATGGGCACAAACCTACAAACGACCCTTGGTTTGAGTGCGAACCAGGCCGGTTCATGATTTTTGAACCTGGGGTTCAGGAGAACTGTCTCCCATGATCTGCCCACGAACCATTTAAATGACTTCAGAGCCCACCTCTGGGTCAGGCTGGCCCAACTGAGCTCTGACAGTGCCTTCAGAGCTCACTTCCGACTTCAGTCTCACAAACTTCCCTGAAGCACAAACCAGTTCATGCAATGGAGAAGTTTGTGGAAGTTTGAGGTTTGGGGGGTTCGTGAAAACCCCAGACCATGAACCTCAATTTTTGTCTGGTTTGTGCCCACTCCTCTCCTTTAAAAAAAATAATAATCCAGGCCTATGGTTGACAACCTCTAGATGGGTGAATGAAAAATAAACAATAACAACTGTGATATAATTATGAAAAGTCAATTCACTTTTTAAGTGTTTGATGTTTTAATACATTTCTGTGAAATCACATGGATATAAGAATAAGAAAGACACTAAGAACATTTTATTTGCTATTTTATTTATTTATTTATTTATTAAATTTATACCCCACCCTACCCCGCAAGTGGGCTCTTTATTTGTACTTTATTTGCATTGGATAACACTTGAGGTGAAGAGGACCAGGCAGTCTCCTGCAATAGAGAAGAGGATTATGTCATTGGATTATTGTTATTGTGAATGATACATATGTCTATGTGATTTCACAGAAACGTGAAAAACTGAACTGACTTTTTGTAATTATATCACGGTTGTTATTGTTTATTTTTCATTTACCAATCCCGTGGTCTCTCTGGCTACTGTAACCTCCAGGTGGAACCTGGAGATCTCCTGACATTACAACTGATCTCCAGACAGTAGGGATTTGCCCTCCTGGAGAAAATTGTTGTTTTGGAGGGTGGACTCTATGGCATTCTATCTGTCTGAAGCCCCTCCCCTCCCCAAACCCCATACTCCCTAGAGTCCACCCCAGAATCTCTGGGAATTTCCCAACATGGAGCTGGAAACCTTAGCCTCAGTGACCAGCACCATACTTCCTTGGGATGTCATTGAGTTCTAGCTGTATGTTATAAAATAGCAAAAAGGACAGAGGGGGGATGCTGTGAACCACAAGCCATAAATATTTTAGCACGTGGGCCTTATTGTTCCAGTGCTGCCAAGAACAACCACAAGTCTTCAGACTCTACCCAAAATCATATCATCGTATGGACAGACTAACACTGCCTATTTTATGGCACCATATTCTTTTTTAAACATTCCGTTCCTCAAATTAATATTCCACCATTCCTTCAAGGAACTTTGAGCAGCAGCTTACCCTCACATCAACACTGTGAGGTAGATTAGACTGAGAAAGAATTACTGGCCCAAGCCCAGACCTTCCTCCCCACAAAGAGGCTGAGGAATTAATAGCAGCATACCAGTATACCAGCAATACCACATCGAGGCGATCTGGACCCTCAGAATTTTCTGTCCCTACTTTTTGCCCCTCAGAATCTGTGATTAATCTCTTTGATTGGCTTAAACCAGCTTCAACAAATACCCCCATTTACAGAGCAATCCTGGGGGGGCGGGCTGAAAGCACTCTGGGAGCGATCTAAGCCTTATGCTGGTGTAAATCCATGGCTGAGGCTGGCATGGCACTTGCGGCTGATTGTCAGGGCTTGGTTTTTCTGTCTTGGATGAGGTGATTCAACAGAAAGATTTGTGGGTGTGGCAAGTCCCAGCCACCCCACACGTACTCTGCTCAGTCCTCTGTTCCAGCCTCACTCAGTTCACTGTTCCAGCCCTCCTTGTGGAGTGGAGCATCACACCTGGCAAACCCTTCCCAGTTCCACCTGTGATGTCATCCCACTTAGGCGCATGTGGATGGAGTCCTCTCCCCTTGCCATGGATTCCAGTGCAATAAAGTCTCTGTCATCCCACAACTGTGTGTCTGCTGCTTGGTTTCTGTTACATGACAGGAGATTGGTGTAGTGCTTAAGAAAGGCGAACTCTAATCTGGAGAACCAGGTTTGATTCCCCACTTCTCCACATGAGTTCTGTCTCACAGGGTGTCTGTTGTGGGGAGGGGAAGGGAAGGAGATTGTAAGCAGCTCTGAGATTCCAAGGGAAGGGCGGGGTATAAATCCAACTCTTCCTCCTCCTCTGCTTCCTCCTCTTCTTCTCTGCCCCACTCCCTCCCCACCCCATCTGCCACTCCCCCTACAGGGTTCCTGAGGACATGTCTCAGAGGAAGGGCTCTCGACTTATGAGGGTGGCTGGGGAGGGTTGTGCAGGTCCCATTGGTTATAGTCATCTGCTATACATAGCAAGGAGCCAGCCACACAGACAGGTTCCCTTGTTCACCTTGCAGGTTACTGTGCGAAGGGGGGAGGAGCCAGAGGGTGGTCTGGGTGGATGAGCCAGCTTCTTGTGGCAGTTAGAGCATGAACCTAACCTGGGTGAGCCATATTTCATTCCCCACTTGTTACATGGAAGCTAGGCTAGTGGCCTTGGGCCAGATGCACACCCTCAGCCTGACTAACCTCACAGGGTTGTTGTGAGCATGCAACAGAGGAGAGGGGAATGCTGTAAGCCATGAGGGAGGTAAGATGAGTGAATGGATGAAGCTCCTAACTGTGTGTCTGCTCCAGGCAGGGGGTCCTGTGGCACTCAGGGGGGAAGGCATCTGTTCCAGTAGTGCTGAGGGGGCAGGTGATCATGGGGGCTCCCTGAGTCAATGGTGGTGGGAAGCCACTGCAGCAGGTGGTCTCAAAGTGTTCAGGGGTTGAGGTTGGGGGGGCTTGGCCATTGGGCAGACTGATAAGCAGGAACAACAAATGAAGGTGACTGTGAGTCTCTGCCAGGGGGGTGGGGCAGGAGAGGAGCATGGGGCTCCCCTGCACTGCCCTTCCCTGCCTCCTAGCTGTGACATGCAAAGGTGTCTGCCCCCAGGACATGCGCTCCCATTGACCCGAAGTGCCCCACCCCTCATGCTGACCTGCCTCAACATTACACTGTGGGACCACGCTGAGGCAGAATCACCATGGACATGGCCTTGCAAGCAACCAGGTACACTGTCACCCCTCCTCCACTGCAGCATAACTTGCCCCTCAGGATACGGACTAGCAGGGATCATTTTAGGAACGGCATTCCAGGAGAAACAAGTAAACACCATGCAACTTGCATAACTCATGCAGGCCCAGCTGCATGCTACTGCTCAACAGCCACTGCCCCATGAAGTGTTGTGTAGTGGTTAGTGTTCCAGACAAGGATGTGGGAGACCCAGGTTTGAATCTGAGTTGGGAAATACCAGGAGATTTTTGGGGTGGAGCCTGAGCGGTGGGTGTTGCCTTCTGACACACTTCCAGTGATGTCAGGGGGTGTGCCATATCCAAATAAGTTATGCTAATGAGTTATGCTAATGAGCTCCTGCCTCTCTTTTTCTACGAAAGGACCCCTGCGGACTAGTGCCACCAAGGATACATAGTGGCTGGCCGCTGCAGCACAGGTACAACTCAGGATTACTCTGCCCATAATATCTATGCAACAAAAAATCTTTCATTTTTTCCCCTCATGCAAACTGTGGATTAGAAACAACCTGTTCAGAACTGCATATTGAAAAGTAGATAGCAGGTACTGGGCATACCAGGAAAGTACAAAAATATAACTTCTGGACATTTCAACTATTTTATGAATGTAAGAAGATTGGAGTATTTGTACGTTGGAAAGTGTATACAAGATATGATTTCTGTTCCTTAATAATATTCTTACATGTTAAATGTTTCCTTAAGAAGACTGATTGACAATCTTAATTAGTTCTTTGGAGAGAAACTGTCTCTAATATTTTAAAAGAAATATACTTTACTGGGAATAAGATTATTCATTTGAATAGTCCCTCAACTTCATTTACTTGTCGTAAATTAAAGGTATATGCAGCAGATTGCATCAATGTAATGCAACAATTCATTCATGACTTGTTTTGCATTTTTCGGCATTAGAACATAGTTGCCTGAGATAGTCTTTCAAGCCTGGTCAAAGCTAGGTAATTATTATATTCCATTAATTGCTTTCAAGTATAATAATAACCATTAAGTCTTCACATTTATTGAGCTAATTTGCTTCACAATTCTTTTAATCGGGGACAGATTAATTTTAAATCAAGTACTGAAACATATTCATTTGGTAAATCCATCCAAACTTTTCTATAGAAAACCCTCTGACCAACACCACCCTTCCAAGCATGCCACATCAAGTCCAAACATTGTTTCGTCCTTCTATTGATTCCACTTGTTAAAAGTAAAATAGTGCTATGGAGAGTGTCTGGTCACATGCTGCATATTCAAATGTTTAATCATCATTCGTTGTCACACTAGCATAGTGCCCAAGTTAATGTAAGAATCAAAGTGCCCAGCTTCATCATTTGAAAGCATTATGAATGCTATGATTCTGGTTTTGTTTCTCGGTCATGTGTAAATCTTGCTCTTTCTTATACAGTTCATTGTCTCCTCTCCTGCCCCACCCGCCTTAGCAGATTGTCTCATTAAGTAAATGGCAGGATTTGTGTGGAACGGAAGTATACTTTGGCCTAAAAGTGTGTGATTAATGTTTCAAATATCTATGGTAATCTATTTCATTAGCTAAGAAGTATATATTCTGTTTCACCTGCTAAATGACCCCTTGCATATTTCAGGATTAAATTATGCCAAAATTTATTAAATTATGCTAAGATTATCAGGCTAACTATCACCTATTAGTTTCCCTTCATTTGGAACTCGGCCTGGGGCTGCTAGCTCTGGGTTGGGAAGCTACTGGAGATTTGTGGGCAGAACCCGGAGAGGGCAGAGTTTGGGGAGGCAATGGACCTCATCAGGGATGTGATACCATAGAGTCCACCCTCCAAAGCTGTCTGTAGTCTGGAGATCAGTTGTAGTTCAGGGAGAACTCCAGGCCCCACCATGAGGTTGGTAACTGCACCAGCACATAATGAAGGAAACGTCTTGAGCCTAGATAGTAATTTTTCATTAGGTAGGGTGGGAGCAGCCTCAGACACCACCCCGACGTGCCCATCACCAGGAAGTGACGTTATGACGCCGGGCACGCTGGGGGCGGGGCCACAACCATCCGAGGTCGTGGCCCTGCCCCCAACGTGCCCGGCATCATAACGTCACTTCCTGGTGACGTGCGTGCGCCGTCGGATGCTGGACGGGAGTCCCCCGCTCCCGACGACTTGGCAACCCTATTTCCCAAGGGGCTTTGTTCCTATAGAAGTGCGATGAAGTCTCTACACTTGTTTTAAAAAGAAAGGAAAATGTGGTGCTAAGATGGATACAGAGAGACCTCATAGCCAAGGCATAAAGATCCTCGTCCTCCTTTTTCTTGCACTGAAACATGATCCAAGGAGTTCAGGAGAACTCAAAAGCTTGCACAGTGTGTTGTGCTTTTTGGGTGGACTTAACAAAAGGTATTCCATGGCTTCTATTTTTAATTTTTTTGGGTGATACTGAAGAATTTAAACATGGGCCATCAGATTCTGTAGTCATGCAGCAAATCTGCAAATGAATGTAAGATACAGGTATAAGGCAAAAAAAAATGAACCTCATTGAAATGATTGCTTTCCTTTGCTTTTAACTGTACAGCTGTTAATGTTCTGTCACCTTTCCAATTCAGGAATGGGAGGCTGGTGTCTGTTACAGGACTGAGTACACCAGACAACTCCTCTTTCTACTGGTTCAAAACCATTTTGCAGTCTTGTCTCCTTGTAGTAAGGGTAGAGTATCAGCCATGATTTGTAACTGTAAACATAACTCTGTCGTACAACTTTGCTTTCCAAAACCACAATGGTTAACGGTTCGTGTTTAGTGCCTGAAGACTGTTATTAAGAGCTACTGCAAGTGCACATGGTTCTTGTTACACAGTGTTATGTGTATAGTAGAGTGAGGCTGCTCTTGCCACCTGCCCCCCTACTTACTTAGCCACTATTCCTTATTCTGTCCCTAGAATGGCTTTGCTGAGTCATCGAAGAGACATGGATAACAGGTATTTAAGAGGTTGCACATCCCTCTTGCGATGAACAGCAGACTTTTGAGTGTATTGCATTCAAAACCAGCTCATTCTTTCCTGTCAGGTGCCCGCACCCACAAGTCAAGCACCAGTGGCATATGCATCTTTTGTCACTATTTCTCCCTGATGTCTCATTCATATCCAGTCAGCAAGACCACAAGCAGTACGCTTGTAAAGTGATTAAACTCATTTTCTTCATTTGCTGTGGCGCCAGCTTGCTACGTTCTTTATAAAAGCTAGCTCAGTCATGCGTCAGGGGTGAGCTAGAGATTCCAGATGCAGATCATTACTCTCCCATAAATTATCTCAGCCTTACTCCAGTCAGGGTTGAAACCAAGCATTGACAGGAAGAATTTATTTTCTTTCCTTTAAAAAAAAAAAGTCCCCCCCCCTCTCTGGAGAGGGTATTCAGATTACTAATTTCCTCACTGCAGGTTGAGTTCCATATGAAACAGTATCAAACTACTCAGTCATATGATGGAACCTAAAACCAGCAACTTCTCAGGCATCATAGTGATAACAAATCTGTGGTGATCCTGGAGTTGATCACCAAGGCATTTTCCTACACCAAATAGCTCCAGAACACGATTAGGTTACTGCAATGTGCTGCACATGGGGTGCTCTTGAAAAGTGTTTGGAAACTTCAGTTGATGCAGAATGCTGCAACTAGGATGTTGACAGGAGTGGGTTGTAGGCACCATATAACTCCAGTTTGGGCCCATCTGTCATAACCTCCAATCTGGTTCTGGGCACAATTCAAGGTGCTGGTGTTGACTGTTAAAGCCCTGTGTACTTTGGGACCAACATACCAGAAGGACCACCTACTCTCTTATTATTATACCCAACCACTTCAGTCAGCTTCTGAGCCCTCCTTTGGGTGCCCTCACCATTTGAGATCAGCCAGGCGGCAACCTAAGAAAGGACCTTCTTAGTTGTGTCACCAAAACTCTGGAACGCTCTCCCCAGGGAGCCTCCCTTCTGTTGCCATCTTCCTCTAAGTGAAGACTTTTTTGTTTTGTTTGGCGTTCCCTCAGTGATCCCTCCTTCCTGCCCAATAATTTAAGCATTTTTATGTTTTTGTATATACATTTTAGCTCTTGTTTTAGTTGTTTTAATGATGTGCTTTTTGGTTGGTTGTAGAGGTTTTTTTTAAGATCTGGTTTTATTATGTATGTTTTCAAATTTGTTCGCCACCTTGGTGGCCCCTATGAAGGCAGAAAGGTGGGATATAAATTTTGTAAAATAAATAAAGTAATGCAAAGGTGTGTTCTGTGGCACTGCAAGTGATCCTGGGATGCAGCTCTCATGTAGGCCCCGCTAAGCTGCCTTAGCCCCACTTTGAGGATGGAAAAGCCAATTATAAATGGATCTCTCTCTCTCTCTCTCTCTCTCTCACACACACACACACACACACACACACACACACACACTGCTTCTTTGGCACCTGTGTTACATTGCCAGTCAGCCTGCCCCTGACCCCTTTGTCTTACCCAGTTGCACACAACCCCAGTGCAACAAAATGGAGCACAGAAGGAAATTAGTATCTAAATCTACTCAGTATTTTCAGTAAATTTGCTTCCTTTTAAAAGGTGCTGTTCAAACATGAACCAAAAGTTGCAGTACACAAAAATGAAAACTGTAATGAAAAACTTGTTAGTCTTTAATGTGCCACAGAACTACTATTTATTTTTACTGCAACAGCTACTCTTCTGGAATTATTACTTCTAGGTTAAGTTTATGAATTAGCTAACAATGGACTATTCCCCCCCCACGTTAGTCATTAGGTGCCTATTTTATTATTTTAATGATACTAGTGGTGATTTTATTTTAACCACAAGACCATAATCAAATGCTCAAATAAATAATAATGATATGTACAAAGAATTGCATTGACATGAAGATCAGTGCAAAGAACATCTAATAATTGTTGATAGCAATGCATGGCTATGGATCAAAGTTAAAAAAGGATCCATGATATTTCAGCATCAGGTACAAGGACTGTAGCAGTAGTCATAGTACAGGCTTTCAACACAATTGTCTAACTAATAAGCTGGTTGGTCAGTTAAGATAAGTTCAAAGATAGGTTGTAGTCCTAAACTCCATTGGGAACTAATTCCAAGTAGACCTGCTTTGGATTGCTCCCATAGTTTTTCAGCCTCTCAGCCTCAAGGCAGCATGAACCATAATTCAAGCTGTATATAAGAGTTCTATAAGGAATGGTATGCAAATATATTGACACTGTACAGCTCTATAGAATTGCTAAGTATTTTTAGGCTACACATTAGAAATACAGTTGAGCAAGATATCCTGAAAATATGAATACATTAAAAATACATTAAAAATTGGGAGAGTGAAAGTACATGGACCATTAACAATGAGAAGATTGTTATAATAATATGACAAAATCAGGTTATAATTATCTTCATTTATGGAAGCTGTTTGCCTCAGGTATGGTTTATTATGCCAAATACAATAAAAGGAATAAAACAATGTTGCCCATGTACTTAGGTTCTAAGGTACATTATATGCATCTTCTGTTGACGTCAAAGGCAAGTGGCTCAAAAATTCCCCATTCTGTTGTCATGACACTCCTCCTTTCCCACTACACTAAGTAAAGCCCAGCAGACCCCAGGTATTCCTGGGTCAGGAGGCTGTCAGTGCTGCTGTACATTTCAGAGCACTCACAACAGATTCAGATGTGGCCAGGAAGTAGTATGCTATGGTTTTGTGGATCCTCCATTGCAATGACTTTCATCGGTCATTGCATGACAGACTATGCTCTTACATATCAAGTAATATGCTTGTTGTTTACAAACATTGAGGAGTATCAGTACAGCTCTCCCCCCCCCCCCATGTTATAGCACAGCATAACTGGTGCTTGGAGAAGGTAATGGGATGGCTGTGGGCCAAGAAACTGCAGTGCAATCTAGACAAGACTGAGGTGCTCTTAGTGAGTGGGAAAGCTGCTCTGGGACTGTGGAGTCAGCCTCTCCTGGAGTGGGTTACACTCTCCCTAAAGGAGCAGGTTTGTAGCTTGGGGGTGCTACTGGATCTTGGCCTCTGGTAGAAATGCAAGTCTCTTCAGTTTATGCGCAAGCTATAGCTATTCCTCAAAAAGGATGACCTGGCCATGGCGATCCATGCTCCATCATATCTAAATTAGATTACTACAATGTGATGTATGTGAGGCTGCCTTTGGAAATGGTCCAGAAACGTCCACTGGTCCAAAATGTAGCAGCCAGGTTATTGTCAAAGTTTGCTTACAGAAAGATTTGCGCTGGCTGTTTCTGGGTACAATTCAAAGTGCAGGTTCTTACCTTTAAGGACCTAAATGACTTGTGGCCCCAAGGCAGCTGAAGTTTCATCTCCTTCCATATTGTCCAGCCCACTGGCTAAGATCTGCATCTCAAGCTTAGGTCTCTGTGCCCTTTAGAGGTGAGGCAGGTGGTGTCTGGAGATGGAGCAAGTGACAACTTGCCTTTGGTTTGCTCTCTCTTGTGGCTTGCCTAGTACATACTTTACTGCCTTTTAGGTACCAGGCCAAAAAAATCTCTTTTTAACCAGGCTTTTAATAGGGATTTTATCTTTCCAGATGTTTTATGGTCTGCTCTGTTTTATGGTCTAATATTTATGTCCTTGGGCTTGTTTTAATGCCTTTTTGTTTTTATGTTGATAAATAATTATTTGATTTTTTTCTGCTACGATGAGCAGGACTCTGAAGAGGTGCAGATTAATTGCTCTACTCTGGGTCAGGAGCCATTGGATTAATAAATTACATATAAATCTGTACGGTGTATTATCATGGTTTTTTCCTGAGATACTGTCAATGATTACGATTTCAAGTTCTCTTATGAAAAATCTTTAATTTTGATGCAATCGTTGTGCTGTTGCTCTGGCTTATTTGCGGATGCAACAAAGACGGTTTTGGTGATGGTGGTGGTGATGACGACAATGACAGTGACACTGAAGAGGTGGCATAGGAATCTCCTACGTAAATAAATGACCAATAAAGAAATTAGCCACTAAAGCTGGAGAATACCAAGGATACTCCTATTTTCAGAGGTGAGGTGAGTGGTGAGTGTTAAGGGACTTTTCTGTGGCAGTGCCCTGTTTGTGGAGTACCTTCCCCAAAGACACCAATATTTTGCTGACTTTATTGTTTTTTTAAGCCCTGTGTTAAGACTAGATTAATTTTCCTATGCATTTGGTGAGTAGTGGTTTGTGCTGCTTTTTTACTGCTCCTATTTTTTTCGTTGACTTTTAGGTTTCATTTTTCATGTTGTACTTTAAAAATTTTGTTCAGAAATGGCCAAAGAAGCTATGAATTCCCAAGAACATTAAAGCATCCATGGTTTTGGGCAACCATTCCCGGTCTGACCTTTTCCAGCCTATCTCTGGACTGACCTTGTAGCTGGAAAGAAATCTCCCAATAGAATTTATAATTTGGAGGTGTTCAGAGCCAAAATCTGAGAGACAAACTCTAATAAGGCTGCCAGAACTTTTAGGGTGGAACCAAATCTTTCTCACAGCATTGGGATGTAAACTATAAACCGTAAAATAGCACTTTTAAAAGTTATTTGTTAATTGTTATGTTTTTCTGTCTAGAAGGACACTTGAATAAAACTAATCTCTTTACAATCATCTTTTCCCAAGGTAATAAAATGAATCTCTTTGAACTCAGTGAGTCACAAAGAATGTTTGAAGTGCATGTTTCTTAGGTAAAGGAAGCAAGTTGCCTTATTGTGTTGATTGACATTTTGATGGCTTCTGGGAGTGGTCAAGGCCTTGCGAAGTCTGCTGCAAAGGTCCAAGAAAGCCCATCTTGTGACTAGAGTGTATGCAGGTTGGACAATTGCTACTTGCTTCAAGGGACATAAGTAATAACAATAAAAACATACCTACATAAAATGTAAACATAATTTCTGTTAATGTCTGTTGAACTTCAAGGGACATAAGTAATAACAATAAAACATACCTACATAAAATGTAAACATTAAAATGTAAACATTTCTGTTAATGTCTGTTGAAGGAAAAGATCATGCCTGAAGCCTGATGCTATACATGCTTTCTCAGAAGTAAGTCCTACTAAGTTAAATGGCACTTGTTCTCAGGAAGGTGCATAGAGAAGTGCAGCTGTCGGTCTTTTAATATTGTTGTTAATGGAGTCCTAACGGCAACATATATTATGGTGATTTCTCAATGGAAGTAGATACCACTCAAGATGGGGGTAACCTGTTGCTTAGCATGGAAGCTACAAAGGTCTTATCTGCTTTGTATGCACTACTGCCAGTTCAAGGCACTAATATGCCTTTGATGTGCTTTGTCTAGAGAAGGTATTGGAATAGGGGGGACTTTACTGCATTGAGAACTGTAGCAATTTAAAGCAAGAGAGGTTTTCCTATCTTAAAAAAAGATGTATGGGTGACAGTCTTGACTCTTCCACTATGTTTGTCACATCTGGGTACCGGAGGCTGCCTTTCTTGCCTACACTGCATTTCTCTACTCTGTTGCTAATTGTGCTGGTAGAATGCACAATAGAGGGGTTGATGTAAGGGATTGATTATATGGAGTCTATGAAGGGTAGCAGACAAGTGGATCTTATACACATAGATTATTACATTGGCATAATCCAAAATGTACAAATGTAGGGTAAATGAGGTAGGCAACAGATAGTCATGGATGGAGTAGAAAACCTAAAGTCCTATTTAAAATATAGGTATATCCTTCTAAATCCATTGAGCTCAATGGCTGAGAAGGGTGTAACTGTTTAGAATTGTACTGTAAACAAAATTGCATGAATATTCTGTGATGCCGACAGTGTCTTAAATTTTATTTTCCTATGGCACTGACCCCAAGCGTATCATGGAGAAAGGGTCTCTTGTGATGGTATATATTTCATTAATCCATTTTTATATTCTAGCTTAACATCAGCTTTCTGGGTGATTTGATGAGATAGATGGTTGTAATATTTTCCAAATAACCAATGCTCCAGTAATTAAAATCCATCCACAGGCTTTACTGCATTGCCATAACAAGAAGCAACCAAAGCCCAGCCGAATTATACGTAACTCTCATTTCTCTGTGCAATTAAGCCAAACCCTGACCTTGATCCTACAATATATAAAGAGCTTTAGATACTGATGTTGTCTACATTTAACACCTATGTAATGGCTGGGGGGTCATGGGAAGGTGACAGATACTATCGTGCATTTCCTGCGGTAGATGATTAATTATGGAGAAAGGTCTTTGCATGGATGAGAACTAGAAATTTCAGCTGATATGCTAAGCACATGCATTGCCAAGCAAAAAGGGGAGCACTCTTATTCCATTCAATCCCTTGAATACTGCTCAGGTTTAATACACAATTCCTTGCACAACATAGCTATTTTGACTTATAAGAGCAATGAAATTTCAGCACAACCAAGTACTGGATATTTGTTCTCAAATCAACAAATACTGCCATCAATATCCAAGCTTTATATAACTGCTACTATGAGCGGAATTACATACAGTAACTTGGTTTTCTAAACTGCACAGATAGTGCTTAAATGTATGGATTTATTATCACATTTGGCATATATTATTTATAGCATTAAAAAGGTGAAACATCTTGCAGCATGCATGTAAAGATTAGGATTTATTGTCCAGGAATCCTTGAACAATTTTATCAAAAGCCCATTTCTAGGTAGTGTTTTTCTGCAATAAATCATACAGCAGAAATCTACCAGTGGACACCGGGAAGAGATAAATGAGAGTCGAGGAAAGAGGGTCATCACAGGTTTGGTGAATTTTTTTTTTGTCCCAAGACCTGTCATTGGCAGAAATCCATTTATTATAGTTCACAGATGATTTTTTACCAACTCACTGTGTTTTCCATATTGGGGGATGCTGCTGAAAATGAAATGAAAGCTTGGTGGAACATAAGATTTCAGAACCTATGAAAATAGAGAAAGGGGCCATAAAAATATGGGTATAAAAGTAATATTTGTGTCTTGGTGACTCACTCTTATGCATTGGAAAATGTGCATACACTTGACAGCGAGGCATGACCAACCCTAGGGTGCTGGTGCATGTGTAATAAAGGCTGCCAGAAATGTTCATTTGCAACTTGTATATTTAATAGTTTGGGGGGGGGAATGTGTGCAGTGTTTTTATGTACCCATTAAAATGTATACTGAAAAGAGGCCCTGTCTAAGTCTAATGATATCCTGATTTCATGGTTTCTGAAAAACATGTTTTAAAAGAAAGTGTCAGGAGGCCACAAATCTTTTTACATAGCTATGGCTGCAAAAATCTAAGAACAGTTATGAACTTAGTTTGCATGGACAGAACTTGGGGTTCCCTCAGACAGAATGTATCTTGTTCTTGATATAATAAGATTCATAATAATAAGAGAAGAATGTTGAGCACCAGTATCTCGACAATGGAAATGGACCTGTTGCTGTCTTTCTTCCATGGTACTTACGCATTTGCCTAATCTGGTGGTGGTTGATACATTTGTGAGAGGAGAACAAAGAGATTCTTCTAGAAGTGCCTTCCTTTATGTTCGGAGGCTAGTCTTGTGAACAAAAAGGGCCACTTCTGTCATTTCCTTTTCTTTCGTACAGAGACTGGGGTGGGAGGTGGGGAATTGTAGGCCTAGAGGACAGATTGCAGAAAGGGCCTTATAGGCTATCATCTAGTCCAGGTCAAACTGCTCTTATTAGGAAGCTTCCGCTAACACTGAAGTATATTCTCCTGTTCACATAAGCGCATTAGAGAGTCAGTATGGTGTAGTGGGTTAAGAGTGGCAGATTCTAATCTGGAGAACCAGGTTTGATTCCCTACTCCTCCACATGAAGCCTGCTGGGTGACCTTGGGCCAATCACAGTTCTCTTAGAATTCTCTCAGCCCCACCTATGTCACAAGGTTCCTGTTGTGGGGAGAGGAAGGGAATGTGATCATAAGCCACTTTGAGGCTCCTTAAGGTAGAGAAAAACAATGTATAAAAAACATTATCATCATCATCTCATTAGAGCAGCTTCACCCTCTACAGCCTTTGCCTTTTTCTGTGTGACAGCTCTTCAGTTATAGTCATGAGTTTTGCATTCCATGAGAAGAATGATGAACACCAGCAGCTTGACAATGGAAATGGGATGTTGCTGTCTTTCTGGTATGATAAAAAACAACAACAACAACAACACTGTCCTCACAAGATTTCTGAAAGTGAGGAATTAAGAGAAATATTTCTCAGAACACTGCAGGATAAAAATGGATAAATTTACCCCACAAGGCAAACCCCTACTTACTGTCTAGGGTGCTAGAAATTTTTGAATCTCATAGTACAGGGATGATTATTCTTTACCTGCTGATAAAGCAACAGAAGCAGCAAAACTCCCTAGAGTATGGCAAAACCCAAGCTGTCAAGGTTGAATACATTAATTGTAGTGATCTCATTACTATAATCATGATACTAGAGCTTCGTAAGGGCAGAATGTCTCCTTCGTAGAAAAACCTTAAATTGCATCTCTCACAAGAGCATATATTTACCTCCAGAGAATATTTTCGCAAAGTAACTCCAAAGAAGACGAAACTTACTGACTAAACCTGCCAGTTCTTCTTGGGGAGCAGGTGCTGAAACACTGCAAAATGTAACACTTGACCTTGTAATGCCTTTGGAGAGTACTGTGCTTTAGTGCAGGTGATTTCCTGTCACACTGAATTAGCATGTGTGCAATTACATTGCACAATCCAGAATTATAGCATGTTGCATACAGCCAGCAAACGCCAAGAGATTGCCAGTCCTGTCTAACATTTTACCTCCTAATATTGATTACTCTAGCATACCATCAGAAACCACACCAAAGATACATGCAGAAAAAGCAACAGCTAGTATTCTGTAGTGATGGTGTAATTATGGACTGTGTTGTGCCAGTCACATTGCTCACTGTGTCTTTCAGTTTCACATCTGATAGGTAAACAAGATAGAGGAAGGAGGAGTGGCTCACACTGAACCAGAGAAACATAAAGCAAAAACTGTAGCAGTTTTGCCCTGGACCAGAGTACGGACTCCTCATCATCATGCAGAGAGACCAAAGGCTCAGACAAGGAAGAGTCTGAGCAGTTGACACCACCACAGAAGGAGGCAGTTGAAATGCCTCCAGGAACCTGTTTTGAAGTACAAGAGGAGCCCCAGGAGTCTGGGCCAACCCGCTCCCCCTGTGATATGGTCTCTGACTTGGACTGTTATCCTGAACCCTCTATTCTGGAACCCACTGCAGCACCTGAGGACTCCCCTACTGATACCTCAGGTTTCACCTGGCCCTGTAGGCCTGTTTGAATGTTCCACCCTGACCCTGTTTAGGTGGCGAGTGAATTTTTGAACGCTCGCGGCGCCAAATGGATCCAATGCAATTCCAGATGGCCCTGCGGGATCCAAGGCTTCCTGGCGGCTTGTTGGATGAGCTGGTGGAGGACTGGCATGTCCGGCTCTCCTCAGCCATCGACGAGATTGCTCCTAGGTGCCCTCTCCACACTCATGTTAGGCGAGCGCCTTGGTATACCCAGGAGCTGCGAGAGCTGAAGCAAGAACTGAGACGGCTAGAGAGACAGTGGTGCCAAGCTCGCGATGAGGCATTAAGAACATCCTATAGGACGCTTATGAAAGCCTATGAGATGGCAGTCAAAGTCGCAAAGAGAAACTTCTATGCAACCACGATTGCATCTGCTAGCTCACGCCCAGCCCAATTATTTAGTATAATTCAGTCTTTGACAGCTCTGCCACAGGGCAGGCAAAATGTTAGGGAATTGGATATTGGCTGTGAGGCATTTGCGAGCTATTTTGCAGATAAAGTCTTGGTGCCCCACCCCCCCCCCCCCGCCACAATTGAAACAGTGAGTGAACTTGAGGCCCCTTGCATGCCTTTGGTGCCGGGTTTAGAGTGTTTTGACCTGCTCAGTCTGGAGGAAGTTGACAGATTGCTCGTATCTGTGCGTCTAACCACATGAGACCTTGATCCGTGCCTCTCCTGGCTCATCAAAGCGTGCCATGAGGGGTTCCGAGGTGTCCTGCAGGAGATTATCAACATGTCCCTCTTGGAAGGATGGTTTCCTGAGGCATTCAAGGAAGCGATAGTTCGCCCTCTCTTGAAAAAGCCATCTTCCTTCAATGGTTTGCCTCTTTTCTCCAAGGTCAGGGACAAAGGGTGGCGATAGGGGACCAGCGGTCCCGGAGACATCCCCTTGAGTGTGGGGTGCCTCAGGGGGCTGTGCTGTCCCCAGTGTTGTTTAACATGTACATGCGCCCCCTTGCCCAGATTGCCCGGAGTTGTGGGCTTGGCTGTCATCAATATGCTGATGACACCCAGCTCTATCTGATGTTAGGTGGCCAGTCGAACTCTGCCCCAGATGACCTCCATCGGGCATTACAGGCTGTGGCTGGGTGGCTCAGACTGAGCTGGTTGAAACTAAACCCGGCAAAGACGGAGGTCCTGGGCCTGAGTTGAACCGGTTCAGGGCTGGGGCTCCCACTCCCGACCTTTGATGGGGTGCCTTTTGTGCCAGCGTCGGAGGTTAGGAGTTTGGGTGTTTTCCTGGACTCCTCTCTAATGATGGAAGCCCAGGTGGCAGCCACTGCCAAGTCAGCCTTTTATCATGTTCGGCTAGCTCAGCAGTTTGTCCCCTTCCTTGACCACGATGACCTGGCCACAGTGATCCATGCGACAGTCACCTCGAGGTTAGACTACTGTAATGCTCTCTACTTGGGGCTGCCTTTGTCACAGATCCAGAAACTGCAGCTAGTGCAGAATGCTGCAGCCAGGCTGTTGATGGGTCTCTCTAGGAGGGATCACATTCGGCCTGTGCTGAAAGCACTGCACTGGCTGCCAATAGCGTACCAGATCCGCTTCAAAGTGCTGGTTCTTACCTTTAAAGCCCTGTATGGCCAGAGTCCGGCTTACCTAAGGGACCGCCTTTCCCCATATGTTCCCCCAAGGGCACTACGGTCAGGGAGTCAACATCTCCTGGAAATTCCAGGCCCTAGGGATATTAACTTTGCTGTTACCAGAGCCAGGGCATTTTCGGTGGTGGCTCCTACCTAGTGGAAGGAGCTCCTGGAGGATATCCAGGCCCTGCGGGACCTCTCTCAGTTCCGCAGGGCCTGTAAGCTCTTCCACCAGGCTTTTGAATAGGAGCCGCCGCTACTACAATTCTACCACCGCTATGTATGCAGCATTGCACCACTACCACCAATATGTGGTTCCATCGGGGTGCGAGGTGACCCTGGAAGGAGAGGAGATGACAGGTTACTGGAACGATGCCATTGGACTAAGATCTACCCCATCTTTCGATAAATGGAGCACTGACACTTTGTTGTTGTATTATATTGTTTTATTGTTTTAGGCTGTTTTTATCTGTTTTAACTCTGGCACTTGTGCCTCGTTGTTAGCCGCCCTGAGCCTTCAGGGAGGGCAGGATATAAATCCCAAAATAAAGAAATAAATAAATAAAAACATCTAAGCTCTAGTACTCTTGGCTCCTGGACCTCACCCTTGGGCAGGACTTTTGTAAATTAAAAATACAGTATATTTCACAATCATATATGTAAATACATCCATTAATAACAAACAGGAAATTAGTATCAGCACTCTCAGTACTGGAGGGTCACAATACAAGAACATTCAGCTTCCAAGAGATGTGATTGCTTTAAGGACTTGCTTTTCATTAAAAATCCCCAGCTCTCTCTGAACATACCTCTGGGCTAACCCAAACTCTGAAATACTCTCAAAGACCCACAGGGAGGCTGGTTGGCTGACACTTTTATATAGGTATCTTCTTCATGCAGTTCCGCAGGGCCTGCAAGACGGAGCTCTTCCACCGGGCCTTTGGGTAGGAGCCACCGCCGTCGCTATACCACCACCGCAACGATATTATCCATCTATCGCATCTTGGGGAGCAGACATTGCCCGACTGTGCTGTGAAATACTGCTCCTGGCGCTCACGCTTTTAAGAATACTAGCTGTTAAATGTGGGTTGCTGTGTTTTGTGTATTTCTATGTAGGCTTGTGTAGCACCAGATTTTACTATATGTGTAATAGTGTTTTATTGCACTTAATTTTTAAACTTGTTGTTAGCCGCCCTGAGCCATTGGGTAGGGCGGCATAGAAATCTCAAAAATAAATAAAATAAATAAATAAATATTCAAGGAGATAAAACATTATTTATAAGTAGCTGGTTATCAAACAGTACACACATAGGCTGTGGTCACGCGAGCAGTTTGCAGTGATATTATTGTGGTACCTTTGTGGATGAGCATCATCAGACAATAACATCTGCCTTCCATACCTCAGTCGTGGCCACCCCGTTTCAGAAGCGGAGTAACCAGGCACTGGGGAAAGTCCAGTCTTTATGTATATCAGTACTTCCACCCCACATTTCCCAATGTCTGAACCCCCCTGTTGTGAAGTCAAGCCATTTGTGAAGTCTGAACCTTCCCTTCTGTTTCTGCCTCCTTTGTTTGTTTGTTTTTGTTTTATCAGGTAGCTATGTGTGCATAAGCGCCCCTGGCATTGTCAATCAAGTAGTCAGTCTGGATTGGGAGTCCCCAGAGGAGCTGTTTTTGAGCGACAAATCCCCTCCCCCCCAAAACTCCCTCTCTCCTGTTTCTTTGCCAGAGTTTCTTTTTGAGAGCATCCCATGACTGACACAAGGATACATGCACTGAAGTAAATGGGACTACTCTCATGTAAATCTTCACTTTACACACAGACACACACACACACCATATATTCCATGGAAGAGAGGCAAAGGGAAGGAGGCTGAGAGGGGCCAGAGTACTTGGCAGAGGGATTGTGGAGCTGTCAAGAAGGAGCTGGAGCTTCGGATACACGCTTATGCACATGGGTGAAGACCAAAAAAAGAGGATGCCACAACAATCTGAATGATTGACCATGGTGCGAGTGTGCGGTGAAGCCGGTTCAGGGTGGGATGTCTGATCAAAACTTCCCACAGCTATTTAAACCACTGCAAATAGAAGCACGGCCAGATCGTGCCAAGCCTCCAGTGTTACTGCAGCCACAGTAATGTTTCTGCGCCCTTATTTGCCTCTCCAGTCCCAACATAGCAATATATAATAAAAGGCACTTTGTTTCAAGAGCTGCTGTGCAGCACATTCCTTTGAAGATATTCTATCTAACACATTCTCTCCTAGAGGGAGGTTTTCATCCTGTGGCTTTCCTGAGCCAAAAACTCTTGCCTGAGAGCAATACTATTCAGCCATAAAGAAGGAATGTCAGGGCAACTGAAAAGTTGCAACCATATCTTTGGAGGACAGCTCTTCTGCTGCAAACTGACCATTCACCTCTGAAATGACTGAATAGGGTGCAGAACTAGAACCAGAAGTAGATGGGTTGGGCTACTGCCTTACAAGGCTCTGCATTTGAAACTCAGCACATTCTGTGGAGGCAGAAGGGGGTGGTTGATGCTGAATCTCAGGAGATTTAAAGATGCTGAAACCAGGAACTCCAGATTTTCTCAGTGTTCAAGTCAAGGCAATTTAAGTCCACAGCAAAACAGCATCCAAATAACCCCGAGCAACAGCAGGCTGAAAATGGGCTGACCACTTAAGGGTCAGATAATGCAGAATGGGGAAAAAACCTGGGGGGGGGAGGTTGAATTTAACCTGGGGGGGGTGAATTCAATTTTAGTGCAGAATGGGGGGAAAACCTGGATTAAAAAGATAGTTGAATTCAATTTTAATGAAGAATTGCTTGGAGGACGCCGTGGTGAACGTGGATCAAAAGGAGGATGCAGAAAGGGCCTTTGCCTCCCTACTCTCAACCCTATGTAGGTGTGAAATGTGCTGTGAAGACCAGGCTCTTGTAAAAACAGAGCTTTGCCCATGATAATGTTCTTGTGGTAGGGGTTTCATGGATGACAACAGACGGGGCTGACATTTGTGGAGACTGACCAGGGTTTGTGGTAACATTAGGTCTGGGAACTCTCAGTCTGCCCAGATAAGCATGATTTTTGCAGCTAGGAATGAAAACATGGGAGCCAGCACTTCTCTGTTAGCTAAGTATGTTCTGGCTGGCTGTTGCTGCCAGCACCCAAGACCCAGATTGATGGAGACTTTTGTACACACATGGGAGGAAGCACTGAGAAGGAACTGTCCCTTCTCTCTGTGTGTGACCATAGGGGAGCATGACCGTATAAAGTACAGCATTCTCAGTGCAGAATGGGGGGAAAACCTGGATTAAAAAGATAGTTGAATTCAATTTTAATGAAGAATTGCTTGGAGGACGCCGTGGTGAACGTGGATCAAAAGGAGGATGCAGAAAGGGCCTTTGCCTCCCTACTCTCAACCCTATGTAGGTGTGAAATGTGCTGTGAAGACCAGGCTCTTGTAAAAACAGAGCTTTGCCCATGATAATGTTCTTGTGGTAGGGGTTTCATGGATGACAACAGACGGGGCTGACATTTGTGGAGACTGACCAGGGTTTGTGGTAACATTAGGTCTGGGAACCCTCAGTCTGCCCAGATAAGCATGATTTTTGCAGCTAGGAATGAAAACATGGGATCTCTCTGAGGAGCCAGCACTTCTCTGTTAGCTAAGTATGTTCTGGCTGGCTGTTGCTGCCAGCACCCAAGACCCAGATTGATGGAGACTTTTGTACACACATGGGAGGAAGCACTGAGAAGGAACTGTCCCTTCTCTCTCTGTGTGACCATAGGGGGGCATGACCGTATAAAGTACAGCATCCTCTTTAGCCATACACCTATTTGAATCTCCCAACAGGGAAGGGTTAACTGTTTCATTTTTCAATTGGCTTGCATCATAGTTCTGTAGCCGGTATCTTCTCTAGAATTTTGCTAGTAGAATTAAGCCTGTATTTGTTTAAGAGATAAGTGATAGCCTTGATTCCTACCTTTGTGCCTCACTGTAGCTAATGTTACTGAAGCAGCACTGGTTTGATGCTACTTCTGGCACCGAACTGGTGAAGAAAGCAAAACTCATGAGATGGCAGCAGTCTACAAAACAAAAAGGCTCTAAAACCCACTTGAGAAGGGATTGAGAAGCATTGAAGATCCCTACGTGGAAGAGCAGGTTTCCCTTAACCAAAATGACTCCTCCCCCCAGTTTCTCAATGGGGCTGGGCCTCACGACCTTGCTCAAGGGCTGTTTGCCTGAGCTAAAAGTGAGAATGGCCTATCAGGCACTGGGGCAGAACCAATACAGCTACATGTTTGGATCTCCTATATGGAATACTATCAGCTCATGTAAATAAGGCATAGCAAAATAGGGCAAGTTTTCAAAAAGCCCTGTTTATCAAGAGCTGTGTGTTTTGTGAACAGCCAAATTAGATGTTTTACATTTTTGCTATCCTTTTCTATTCTGATAAATTGCTTAATTTCTGGATCTCCTACCCCTCCAGTCCAGACACAGCAAAATGTGCCCGCTTTTTTCAAGTAAACCTACTAGCTCATTCTCTGCTTTAGTGATACCACAAGCATAGAAGGCTGCATTTGGGCCACTCTCATAGGTTTTAAAAAATTGCTATATTTCTCAGTCTCATGTATGAAATTATATCTGCTCATCTGATAGCTGGTTTTCTCATGTATGAAATTATATCTGCTCATCTGGAAGTCGTAGCAAAATATGATAGCTGGTTTCCAAAGAGCTGTCTGTCTCAATATCTTCTTACCTGTTCGGTAACTCATTCATCACTTTATGGACAACAAAATTAGATAGGATAGGCTTGTGCTGGTCTCTTTGGTTGTGAGAAATTAGTACATGACTAGATCTATCTACCTGTTCAAGGTGAGGCTTAGCAAAATGTGATGCCTGACTTTGGTCTGCATGTCAGGATCTTCTTCCTGCACATTGTCTTGTTCTCTCATTCATTTGGTGTCAAAAATATATAGGAAGCTCTTGGCCATTGTCATGGATTGTGAGGAAGTGTACATGCCTAGCAGTCCAATCCTAACATCACAATGTTGGTGCATCACCAACAGTGGCATTACTCATCATCAGTATCCAACATCAACATCAATATACAGAATCAGTGTCAATACACAGATTCATCCAATAGACAGATATTCATCCAACATCAATACACAGATTCAGTGTCAATAGAGAACAGGGCAATTGCACTGGAGTCCATAGAAACCCTGCCAAACAGCTAATCCCTGAGCAACGTGCCAATGAATCTCTGTGACAGGCCAATTTGGAAGCAGTCAAATGGTGCATGCTGATGTGGCTACACACCTTGCTATATGCATGCCCTTAAACATGCAGAACACAGTAATAGAGGGAGCACGGGTACTTATCAACCTAAGGATGAGGACTGTGACATGACAGTGAAGAGCCCTGGAACAAACACAGAGCAGAGTGTATCACAGATGCAAGGCCCAGCTAATTTGCAAGGCCCAGCTCCATCACTCCCTACATCTCCATAGCTTACTTGGAGGAAGTGACAAAACACCCAAGACCTTCTCCTCACAATAGTTTGAGTTTGGGGGTGAGAGAGCTAAGCAGTACCTTAACACTCTCCAATAACAAGGGAGGCAGGGCTTTGGATTCCACTAAGGGGAATAATGGCAAAGAAGGTAAACCTCATCTTTTGGCTAGTAAGGTGCTTATCATCAGCAAAACAGCAGGGAGAGGCCATGTATCTTGTACCTGAGAGCAGTTCTCTAACCACTTGCACAACTAGTTACATAGAAACGCAGTGCAGCATAGGGCATTAGGCATCCCCCACCAGCACTGACATCCACACCGCCATAGGAAGTAAGGCAGGGAGGATGATAGAGAAACGCATCGTGTAGTGAGAGGTGTGGCAATAGCACATCCAAGATCCCTACTTTCAAGCTCTGAATATGGCTAGAAAGCCTAGAAAGGGGGTCTCATGCATGGCTGAGATTTTGCTCCATCACGTATGAACACATGGGATAGGCCACTCATGATGATTAGCTGCTGCACTACATTTTGGCTGAGTGTACCAGCCTCTGCTGCACTCAGCAGGGTCCATTGCCTCCTCCTGCTCTTATCCACCCCAGCAACCCATGTGCCCCTTACACCTCTCATACTGGCTGCATGGCTTATTAGATACCATCAGAGGTATTTGGGAGTGTGCAGCCTGAAGACCCTCCAGCAAGCATACTTTCACAAGTATTTTGAAACCCAGTAATCCCCCTCTCACTTGGAGTCCCATTCTGAAACCAACTGTGGTCAGTTAGGAGCAGGGGCTTGGAGAGGAGGACCCCTGGGTACCAAGCCCCGATCAAACAGGCACAACTATGTCACAATCCACACATTTATTGAATAACATCAGGTGACTGAAATTAAGACAGATTAATGGGGCTGCCAACTCTTGTTTCAGCAAGGTTCTTGTGCCATTGCAAGCTGCACTGACAGACCTCAGAGTCACAGGTAGAGCTGTCCCAATCACTGCATGCACAACTGTCCTGGGCAAGCAGCTGCTAAATACCTTGTTAAGCAGGCAAGAATGAGAGAGCTGACAACTTCATAGTGGAGCAGCAAGTTGCAAGTTCAGCAGATGGTTGGCCTTACACTGTTCCATCCTTGTATTCACCCCACTGCATGCCTGCCTGTCCAAGTGTCCAAGCAGGCACAAGGTGCAGGGTGCTGGCTAATCTTCAGATGCACCAGTGTGTTGTGGGGATATGCCAGCATAGGGTTTAGTTGCCATCTTAAACCCCTTGGTTTAAGATTACACAGTAGATCTAATGCAGCATTTGTCTCTCTAATCTGGGTGTAGCTAAATATGATAGCTGGTTTCCAAACAGCCTGTGTCTCAGGAACTACTACCTCTATTCTGGTTTGTTAACTTCATGGGTACAAAAACTAAACTGGGTATGCTAGTGCCAATGTTGTGTAGTTTAGGAAATTGCTGCATGTCTGAATATTGCACATGGCGTCTCAATCACCTCTGCAGTCTGAATTTTCTATATCAAAACCACCCCAATCTGTCTTTGTGGAGAATGTTATATATACTTGTGCCAGTCTTGTGAGATATGGCTAAATGACTGTCTCTGATATATGGAGTAGTATTTTCTCGTCCGTTCTGGGCATAGCAAAGTATGATATTTGACTTTCCAAAAACTCCCTTTGTGTCAAGATTTCCTACCTATACAACCAGCTTGTTCTCCATTTTTATAGCTAACAAAAGAAGGTATTGTGCATCTGTGTCAGTCTTTCTGATTGTGTTAAATTGCTACTTGTGTTAAATTGCTACTTGTCTGGATATATCTATAGATATAGATATGGAACAGTATCTAGCCTCTGGACAAGACACAGCAAAATATGATTAATTTTTTAAAAGCTCTGCATATCAGGATTTTTAACAGTGTTAGAGTACATGCTTTGTAATCCTGATATGTCATAGGTTCAGTTCATGGCACATCTAGTTAATGGGTTTTAGGCAGCAGGTTTTGGAAAGAACCATTTTCTACCTGAGACCCTAGAGACTATATCTCTTTTCTTCATGGGGTGTGCCTGGATATCATTCCTGGAGCAGAAATGTGACAAAATGCAGAGAGACTCCCAATCAGTGTTTGGACTTCGTTGAGTGGGGTTAGGCATCCTTACCATTTTCAGGCATAAAAGTAAGTGAATTCCCACTGTGATTCAGTAAAAATTGCTTTCAAGGTTTGGAATTATTGTCTTAAGCACTCATGTCCAGAAAGTGAATGGTTCTGCAATGAAGCCAGGTATAAGAGGAAAGAAACAAAGGCTTAGATACACATATATCATTCCTGGAGCAGAAATGTGACAAAATGCAGAGAGACTCCCAATCAGTGTTTGGACTTCGTTGAGTGGGGTTAGGCATCCTTACCATTTTCAGGCATAAAAGTAAGTGAATTCCCACTGTGATTCAGTAAAAATTGCTTTCAAGGTTTGGAATTATTGTCTTAAGCACTCATGTCCAGAAAGTGAATGGTTCTGCAATGAAGCCAGGTATAAGAGGAAAGAAACAAAGGCTTAGATACACATAAATTTTGTGTACTAAACTTCATTCCATAGAAGTCCCTCTTTGGAAATTAAGACGGATCATGGGAGTCAGTCAAAGCTGGGCTGGAGGCTGTTGGGGAGTGTGAGCCAGGAATCACAACACAAGCTGAGCAGGGATAGTTGTTTGTTACCCAGGCCAGGCCTGACATAGAAGCCTTTATGCTTTCTCCAGCATACCTGGGAGCCAGTGGCTAGCCTAGGTGCGCAGAGTCACATTAGAGCCTAGCAACAGTTCTTCCCCCAGAAAACTTGCCAAAGCATAGCCCTGGTATCTCACTGTTCAGAGCAGCCACAGACATGTCATTGGGTCCTAGCTGTGGCCCTGGACAATGTGAGGCACCTATGCATCTGCTTCTCTGCTCTTCTTAAAAGTCAGGAACAGCCGTGAGTATCTCTCTGCCAAAGTGCTATTGATCAGTTTAAAGCAAACTCTGCCACTGTATCATGTTTCTAACACTGAAAGATCTAATTGGGATATTGTTCTGTACATGCTGTTAGACATGGTAGTGACAAGAAGGATCTTAGCCAGTACTGGCAGGAAGCCAGTACATACCTTCCTGGAACAAAGTGCTGGGTAATTAAAGAGCAAGCACTGAAGGAGCACTGCAGAAAGACACAAAAATAGCCATCAGTAAAGTGCCAAGGAACATATTTCTTAGTAATATCCGAGGATTGTTCCATTCACTTTAAATGGCTTTCACAAAAGGAGATTTTCTTCTGTTTGTGTGCAAGATTCATACATTAAAACAAATGTAGGGCTAAAAGGTTAACGGTAAAAAACTAGATTTTTTTTTAAAGGGCTTCTGACTAAAGGCTATGTAGCCACATTAATCTGTTAATGTATGTAATACAAATCTGTAGAACACTGGAAAAATACACAGTCTAGATTATTAGGAGTTTAATAATATTTTTAAATGAGGTCTTCAGATCTCCTATCTTTAAGACAAATATTTTTAGGTTTGCAAATTTGCACTCTTCAAACTGAGCAGAACCCCACCTTTTGAATATATGAGTATAGATGGTCTAATCATAGCAAATGTACCAAAAGAGTTCCACCATAATGTTGATGGACAGCCTGTGATATTGGCGGAATGTTTTGACTGTCCAGGACATTTGCTAATACCACATTTGTTTCAAAAACTAAAAATTAAGTACAAGGATCGCAGAGAAATATTTTATTGTATATTTTCTCTCCTCTTAACTGTGGTCACAAAAGGAGTTACTTTGATCAGAAAAATAGGATCCAGAACTATGAGAGAGATATTTTAACATATTTTGATTATATTACTCAATAAGGGGCCATGTAGACTGATGGTACTAGAAAATCATAAGAAAAATAGACAAAGTATGTTATTGACAGAGGAAGGAAATTACTAGTTGAAGAAAAAATGGTGCAGTTTAAAAATGTGCAGTCCTACACAACAAATACATTTGGTAGAATCAGAGTAGCTGTCTGAACCAACTGGTATCCAGCCTGTAAAATCTATTTATCCCTGTTACAGATCTTTTCTTGATAATGGAACAAGCACAGCAATACACTTGAGCAACCAAGGTCAGGTTTTAGATGCCATTATACTCTCTCTCACCATTAAGTTACTTTCTGAGAGTACTTGTACTTTTAAAGTACATGACCAAGACTTTTCAGTGACAATGCTAACCCCCCTCCCCCTTTTTGAGAGATGGGCGATACAGATTTGGTAACTGCACAGCTTGGAAAGGCCCACAAAGTTCTATAAGATCAAAGAGACGTTTTATGCACAAGTGTTCCTAGTTTGGCCCACTGGAGATTAAGATCTCTCTTCATAAAGCGTTTTATTGTTTAAGAACCATCTTGCCATTGCAGTAATACCCTCAAACTTGGTTTTAGTGTTTTAAAATCAAACTTAATACTGATAATAAAGGAGAAGAAAATCACGGAGGCTCTTTAAAAGGTCACTTAATGACATTGTTAGGATTCTTAATGTAGTTACTAGGTGAAAGAGCTGTCAGTAAAGCATAAAGAATGAGTTGTTCTCCTGCTGCCACAGTCTCAACTGATTTACAACCACTTTGTGTTTGATGTTGGACAGGATAATTTCATCAGTCTCCAGCCCTTGTGATCATGTCCCAAAATGACTAGTCAGGTGAAGCCCTGGCAGAAGATTGCTTGTCACCTGTAGGAAGTAGCTGTCTGCTATGAGTAGTCTTCACTCATAAATGTAATCATCTGTTAGCTATTCATTGAGCTATACTTCATGGTCTGGATGTAGTGGTGAAAGCAACATGTAAATATATTGCTAGGAAAACACTTGGAATTTGCATCCAAGTTCATTTCTGAAAATTAATTGGGGGGGGAGATCCATTTTATAGAAGAAAATGTACAAGCTGAGAAGCAGCATGTAAATTTGCTTCAGATTGGCACTTTGTTAAAACATTAAAGGAAATTACTGAAGGCAGACATATCAAAGAGTCATAGGTAAGCTACAGTGAATGTCCTAAAACTGGTGAATGTTAATTTTACCATGTTGAACTACCGCCTGTGCCTTCAAGCTTCCAACTATCTTCTTTCTGGAACTGGAAAAAAATAATACCCAGTTCCCCTCCAGTCTGAGTTTATTGGGACTCCAGTGTGGGTTCCTCCTTATTTCAGACACTTTAGGTCAACATTCAAGAAGGCCAAAACTAAGAGCAGGAGATGCTGCTGGCATAGCCTTAGCATAAGTCTTACATTTTTGGAAAAAAGGTTTTCTTATAAAGTCGAGTTTTATGAGTAATTTTATATGGTATACTACAGTGATGATGATGGCGAAGTGTGAGTCAGTCAGTGTGATTCTGCAGATAGAGTGTTGGACTAAGTCAGGGATATCCAGATTTAGATATCTGCTCAGCCATGAAGCTTATTGGGTGACCAGTCACATGCTCTCCGGACCAAACTAGACGTGTTGGCATCCTGGTGGCCACTATGAGGATGCCATTGCCATTTTAAAGTGAATTTAAAATGTCACACCGCAGGCCAAAGTGCTAGTAATCCAAAATACCAGAATACTAGAACTCAAGGGCATCCAATGAAGCTGATGGGCAGTAGGTTCAGGACAGACAAAAGGAAATACAACTTTACACTTTGGGTGCGTTCAGAGAGTGATCAAAATGTGGAATTCGCTGCCAGAGGATGTAGTTAGACAGCCACAGGAATAAACAGCTTTAAAAGAGGATTAGATAGATTCATGGAAGATAAGTCTATTGGTGGCTACTAGCCTTGGTGATTGAAGTACTAATCCTCTGAATCCCAGAGGTACTAATCCTCTGAATCCCAGAACCAGGAGGCAACATCAGGGGAAGGCTTTGGCTTCTACACTCTGTTGTCAGCCATGCAGAGGAACTGGTTGGCCACTGTGTGAGACAGGATGCTGGACTAGGTGGACTATTGGTCTGATGCAGCAGGGCTTTTCTTATGTTGCCCCAACCCCCGATGTTTTGACACTTGAAAAACTGAAGCACTATGCTGTGGCTCCGATCAGGTTTTGGCCCTCACAGCATTTTAAAACCACTTTTAAATGGGGATGGTGTCACAATGACACCATCACATCTACTTTGGCCCCCTGCCTGATATAGAGATGGGGAGCATGGGGACTATCCTGAGCTCTTTGGAACAAGGGTGTGAATAAAAATATAACAGATAAGGAAACAACCTGTGTAGAAGCAAGTTGTGGACACCGTAGTTGGAGTCATAAAAATGAGAGGAAGGACAGTTGCTACATTTCATTACTTACTCAGGAGTGACGTATTCCCTTCTCGAAGATGTACATGCAGTAAATATAGGCCATAAACAAATAAAATATATGTTGACGAAGGCTTTCACGGCCGGAGTTCATTAGTTGCTGTAGATTTTCCGGGTTGTCTGGCTGTGGTCTTGGCATTGTAGAACCTGACGTTTCGCCAGTAAATGTGACTGGCATCCTCAGAGGTATAAACACAGAAAGATGGAATACTCTCTAGTACTCTCTAGTACTCCATTTTTCTGTGTTATACCTCTGAGGATTCACAGTTACTGGCGAAACGTCAGGTTCTACAATGCCAAGACCAAAGCCACACAACCCGGAAAATCTACAGCAACAAATAAAATATAGTTTGATTGTGGAGGACATGTCTTGCTTTAAGAGGTGCATATGTAAGAGGTCAGCTTACCATGTCATTGCTGCACATTTTGCTGATAAAATTGTTCATACCCGCACAGCCCTTGCATCTACAGTTTCTGCAGGTCAGGAAGAGGTATGTGGAGTTGTTGCTTGTCCCGTTTTTAGGAATTAAACGTGTGGCTGTTGCTTGAAATTCTTAGAAATCTCAGACCCACCTTTGTTTATCATGGCTTATGAAGCCCGGGGGGGGGGGGGCAGTGTACAAATCAAATAAATAAATAAATAAAATAAGTGTGCCTGGCCTACATTAAACCTATTTTTGACATCTGTAGTGAACAAGTCTTTCCCTTCACCTGCTTAACCTGGCTCCATTTTCGGTATGATGGAGAGAAAATTCTATCAGTCATCTAAGCTGCAGTAACCTTTAGTTTAGACTAGAGCCATGTATGGGGGGGGGGCTACCTTTAAAGATTAGGATTGCCAATTCTGAGTTGGGAAATACCTGGATATTTTGGGGTTGGGGCCTGAGGAAGGCAGAGTTTGGGGAGGCAAGAGACCTCATTAATATATAATGCCATACTGTCCGCCCTCCAAAACAGCCATTTTCTCCGGGGGAACTGATCTTTGTCATCTGGGGATCAGTTGTCATACAGAGAGGTTTCTAGGCAGCACCTGGAGGTTGGCAACCATATAAGGTTGCTCAGAAGCTTCAGCTGGTCAGAGTGCTGAGGTTCATACCTGTGTTTAAAGTGGCTCCATAATAGTTTCTGGTTCTAGTGCAAAGTACTGTTAATCCTTTCTAAAGCTCTACAGGTTCTATGGTTTGCATACCTTAGGAAGTTCCTCATTTTGTATGTACTTTTCCTTCCTGTTTTATTGGTAAAGGAAGCAATGCTCTCTCTCTCATCCTTTATAAACATAAAAAGTTCATGAGCACGGGGCATCTGTTTCTCTGTGGTGGCATCCACATTAAGAATGTCATAGCCATGTTAAGTTCATTGGGTCTCATTACTGCTGACTTTCCAGTGATTGGTGAAAATATGTCTTTTTAGCAAAGCATCTGTAATTCGCTAAATGGCTAATGGAGCTGGCTTTTCAGTCTCCATCAAGTGCAGTTTTAGCTGGCTGAGCTTTTGTTCCACTATGCATGGTTTTAAATCAGGTGGTTTTAAATGTTTATGTTTTAGGACTTTCTTATGCACTGCTTCACATGCTATTGTTTCATAGCAGAAAATGTGATATTAAAACTATAAATAAATAAAGGCAGAAAGCTGGATCTTGGATTGTTAGCATGTCAACATTCATTACGTTTCAGATATTTGTTATAACAAATCCATCCTGTGTGTTGATATTACATAATAGTATGACTGAATAGGAAAGTTGTGCATGGGGTATGTATTTATTTAAGCTGTACACTCTTCTGATTTGACTCAGTGTAATAACCTTTCCCGCAATGCACATGTCATTTTTGATAAAATATCACTTTTTTTAAAACTCCCTGGTTTTCTGCTGACTTGGTTCAGGATTAGCAAATTTGCTGTGCAAATATTGTTCTTACCATAAGAGTGTCATTCTTTAAATAATACTCCTTTACTACAGCTCTTTCAAAGACCAAAACAGGGTCTTTTCTCATGTCAATTTTCCTGTATAAAGTCCACGTAGGAAAAAAGCATGTGGAGCATGGCACAGGCATGTTTATGGGTGACAAATGCACATTATTTGTTTGTTTTTTGCTTCCCTTAGAAGCTTTTTTGTAGTTGCAGCCCAGCATCAGGGTTATCAGTTACAATTTACATATGTTTATTTTTTATTTATAGTCAAATTTGTACCCCACCCTCCCCGCAAAGCAGGCTCAGGGCGGCTTCCAACAACAATACAACAATACAGAATAAAAGCATAAATAGTACAGAATTAAAACACAACAATTAAGTAGTGCATTACAAATGTTACAAAGTACTGGTGGAAGTTAAAAATAAACAAATGAGATGTTTTCAAATGAAAGTCTAGGAGGTTCTCAGGCCCAACAAAGGCTCCGATTTTAGCCCTCTAGCAGGACTACTGTCTTGATCTGGCCATGATCTGGTCCATGGGGTTGCGAAGAGTCGGACTCGACTGTGCGACTGAACAACAAAAAGGACTACTGTGCTCACTGAAGTCTCAAGTTGCCAGGCTGCAGGGCAGACGGCACTCCTCATCTTTACAGACACGGCTGCCGCTCAGCCTCTCACCCTATTCCATGGGCAGGCTCTGTGCTCTCCCTCCTTCCACACCTGCTGGGCCACTTTAACAGAATTCTGAGTAGATCCACCAGCATGATATTCTACTTTGAATTTTTTCACAAGTTCTTCAAATAGCTCTTTATGTTTCTCTTCTGCCAAGATTTGGTCATTTGGCTTCAGTCCATATTTGTCAAGGAAGTCCTTGTCCACTACTGCACAGATGTCAAGGAGAGGATTCCCCATTCCAAAAAGTGTATTTCCACTCAGCCTGGGCATGGCGGTAGCAGCGGCGCAAGAGAGAGAGACTGGCAGCAGTGGCAGCTCGGAGAGGAGGAGTCTGGCTCTTTGGCCTCCGCACGCCAACTCAGACGCCTGAGGCGAAGCGGCCCAAGCGAGCAGCAGCAGCCCCGCCGCCGCCCATGTTTAACTAAATTTACATAAGCAAAGCTTAGCATTTTCATGCTTTTTCTCCCCCTGTAAGTCATAGCAGTCATAGGAGATGAAAAACCCTGAAGATCATTCTTGAAACAAATGTATCAGTAATACCAAAAGTTAGCCTCCCCCCCTCCCTTTCACACCTAAAAACTTGGCAAAATAATTATTCCAAGGATGAGATCATGTATTTCTGACTTCACTAGGTGGAACATTTTAGTAGCTAAATATAAAAAGAGGAAAATACCCTCTGAAAAAGACGGTTCATAATGGACACAGTGATGTCTGATGATACAAAATGCCTCCTGGCATCACTGTAAAAAAGGTGTTTTTGTTTAATAAGGTTTTCTAGATATAACGAGTGAAGAAAGAGCCTTAGGCAATTGAAGCAGGTCTTTTGTGGCATCCAATGCCATTTGTCTCTTATAAACACAGAGAAAAATTGCAGTAACTGGCGTCAAAAATATTCCATATTCACCCCTGGGAGGCATTACTTTGCACAAGCCAAATCTTGTAGTTCACTGAATAGTATTCTACAAAAAGGATTATTTTTAATGCAAGATGTTTTCTCTCACTCATCTTGTTACTAGTGATCTACAGCTATTTTCACATATTCCGCCTTATGGGAATGGGGAGGAAGGACATAGTCATGTTGTTTCCAAGTCATAAGTAGTCATGGATCCTCTCTATTCTGCACTACTTAGATCTCATCTGGAGTACTGTGTTCAGTTCTGTGTGCCACACTTTAAGAAGGACATTGACAAATTGAAAAGGGGTCGAGGAGGGTAATGAGGATGATTAGAGGACTGAAAATAAGTCCTTCATATTAGAGATTTTTAAACATTGACTGGACAGTTGTCAACAATGCTGTAACTAGGAATGCCCTGTACCAAATGGGGACAGGGCCAGTTCAAGGTATTTTGTCACCTCACGCAAGGTATGTATGTTCATTCATTCTTTTATATCCTGCCTTGGTCCCCAATGGGGACATAAAGTAGCTCACAGGAGCACCAATACAGAAAAAACAGGTCAATTGGAGAAGGAGGCTCTCCCTCCTCTGTGAGGACAGATCTGCACATTCCCCCCCCCCCAATAGCTAGCAATCCAAAACAGTCCAGTGCAGCCTGGGCGGTGGGTGTTGCCTTCTGACACACTTCTGGTGATGTCAGGGGTGTGTGGCATATGCAAATACGTTATGCTAATGAGTTATGCTAATGAGCTCCTGTACCTCTTTTTCTACTAAATGCCCCCAGGTCGTTCATATTAGAGATTTTTAAACATTGACTAGACAGTTGTCAACAATGCTGTAACTAGGAATGCCCTGTACCAAATGGGGACAGGGCCAGTTCAAGGTATTTTGTCACCTCACGCAAGGTATGTATGTTCATTCATTCCTTTATATCCTGCCTTGGTCCCCAATGGGGACATAAAGTAGCTCACAGGAGCACCGGTACAGAAAAAATAGGTCAATTGGAGAAGGAGGGAGACTTTTAAATGTACAGCAGATGTCTCAGTGTCTCTAAGAGATCTTTGTGTTGGCTCTAGGCCAGCAGTCCCTAATGTGGTGCCCATGGGAGCTATAGCACCTGCTTATGCCTTTCCTGGTGCCCACCAAGTGTATTTATAAGGTGTGTGATGCTGGGTGGGGCTTTTACCCAGCAGGCCTTCGGATTGGCCATTGGAGCTTTGATTGGCTGGGCAGATTTTTTAAAATTCTTTGGCAGCAGCTGCCACCACAAGGATCTTTACTGTGTGACTAAAGGTAAGCTGTTTGCAAGAAAATGTTTTAAAACAATATGTTCATTTAAAAATGCTTCCTGTTAAACACAGCTGGCTGCAGTGTTGAAGTTACCATTAGAATTATGCATAGCTTTACTCTCTGACACTTTTCACTTGGCCCCACCTCCCACAGGAGCCATTTTGTGGTTACTCCATGCTGGCATTGAAAAGGTGCCTGCAGGCTCAAAAAGTTTGCGGACCCTTGTTCTAGGCTTTGACCTTCAGACTAAGAGCCAAAGGCCAAGATTGTTGCTCCTTCTGATTGTTCCTCTGACCATACCTAGGCCTTAAGTACCTGCAACAGGAAAGAGACCAATACTCAGCAAAGATGTTGCAAGCTGGCACCTATCGTACCATAATTCCTCCTCCTGCTGTAGTTACTTTCTTAGTAGTTTGCGCAGAGAATCTCTCAAACTTAGTATTATTGTGTGTTGTTGGGAGAGAATAGTGACATTTGTGGCTGCAATACTATGATACTTATCTGGAAGTTGTAAAGCTATAGTCATATTCATATTTTATTGACAATACATTTTCATGGAAAACTAATGAAACCCCACTGAAATTAATTGGAGGTAGGTGTGCCCAGAACAGCAGTCCAAATCTTACTTCAATTGACTGTGGCCCCGGTCACACTGGGGGGAAAGGTGCATCTGAAGTGCAGCTTTTTTGAGCCGCATCAAAAGAGAAGTGCGGTGACAGGATCAGACAGATCCCCTGAGCCGCCGCACAGTTGCTCCCCGGCATGATCAGATGCCAGGGGAAGCCACAGATTGGTGAGCGAGGCGAGCTCACTGTGCATGCATTGCATGCACAGTTCTACAGGGCCTCCGTATGCTGCACAGAGACGGGCTGCCCAGAACAGCAGTCCAAATCTTACTTCAACTGACTGTGGCCCCGGTCACACTGGGGGGAAAGGTGCATCTGAAGTGCAGCTTTTTTGAGCCGCATCAAAAGAGAAGTGCGGTGACAGGATCAGACAGATCCCCTGAGCCGCCGCACAGTTGCTCCCCGGCATGATCAGATGCCAGGGGAAGCCACAGATTGGTGAGCGAGGCGAGCTCACTGTGCATGCATTGCATGCACAGTTCTACAGGGCCTCCGTATGCTGCACAGAGACGGGCGCATCGGTGATCAGACACCGGCCCGTGCTGCGCATCAACAGGTAGGTAGTACTCTTTTGGTGCTACTTTTTTGTGGCGGGTTTTTGGCTGGAAGGGATGGATTGGGGACGGGTGCGTGCGGCTTCCCAGATGTTGTGGTATGATCGCGCCCGCTTTATGCGCCCCCAATCCGTCCCTCCCTTGTGACTGGGGTCTGTGAGGACTTTCTGTTTCTGGATAAGTCTCTTTGAATCTATCCATCTATCTGGTTAGTTATAACCAGCAGATAAGATTTCATTGGAAATGCCATACTTAGCTCTACCTTAGGCTAGGCTCTGCATGGCTGTGATACCATCTTGTATTATAATCAGCAGACATTTCTTGTATGATTAGTTAAAGGGGAAACTATAAATCCAGAGCTCTAAGTGGTGATTTCAAAGACATTTTAATCGCTGTTTACAGGAATGGATATTTTGTAATTCCAAATGCATCGCATTTCAAAGCCCTGAAAGGTCAGACACAGCCTCTGGCTGTGCAAGAAGTGACCAACCTTTCAAAACCAACCACTCTGTGTTCTGGAGAACTTGAAAGCTTACACACTGTTTTGTGTCCTTTTGGGTTAGTAGGAAGAACAAGTATTGCGTGGCTTTTGTTTGGGGATTTTTCTTTGGAACGATGTTGCTATCTTGAATTTTGTCACCACTGGCTGTTACAGCAGAATGCTATCCCTAAAGGACTAACAGTGCAATCCTATGCAGAGTTACACCCTTCTTGATTTGTTTAGGATTGCATTTGTCAATGACAGAGTTCTATAAATATTATTGATCAATTACAATTGCATCCATCACAGATACTAAGAATGGCCAATATATTTCTGTTTATTATAAAATTAAATAGAAGAAGGATTTCAAGGAAACATTGGTTAATGTAACAGTCCCGGTAAATAGCTTCAGTGGTTTAGAGCCTGCATTCATGTTTATTTATTTTATTTATTTCATCCAATTTTAAAACTGTCCTCCCTCATAGGACAGTGTACATCAAAATATTTATAAAATACAATAAAAGGTTAAAATGATAAAATACATAAAATACATAAAATACAGTAATACCAATTAGATGGTGGTAAAGCTGCTTTGTAGGGGGGGGAGGCAGGAAAAGCAGGCGTTCGAGCCAGAATAGAGAAACTGCTACTGTCCTCAACCAACCACCTGGTGGAACATCTCTGTCTTACAAGCCTTGCAGCACTGCATTAAGTCCCGCAGGGCATGGATGTTACTCAGCAGAGAGTTCCATCAGGTTGGGGCCAGGACCGAAAATGCCATGGCCCTGGTTGAGGACAGCCAGATGTCTCTCGAGTCAGGCACCTCCAGCAGGTTCTTATCAGAAGAGCATAACGCCCTTGGGGGAGGGGGGGTATACCAGGAGAGGCAGTCCCAAAGATACATTGGTCCCTGACTGTATAGGGCCTTAAAGGTTAGTACCATAACCAATGCTCCCTCTAAGCTGTGGACACTTGTGAGCAAAAATTCTACTTTGTGAGCTACCGGCATTAAAGTTGTGAGTGAGCGATTTGGCTGCTGAGCAGAGACAAAAATGTGTGAGCCAGAGGCTAAAAAACTGTGAGCTAGCTCACACTAACTCAGCTTAGAGGGAACGGTGATAACCTAGAACCTAATCCTGTACTCAACTGGAAGCCAGTGCAGCTCACAAAGCATGGGATGGATGTGTGCAGTGCATGGGGTCTCCATGAGGACTTGCACTGCTACATTCTGGATCAGCTGGAGTTTTCAGGTCAGATTCAGGGGTAGCCCGATGTAGAGTGAGTTACAGTAGTCCAATCTGAAGGTAACAGTGGCTAAGTCGGGGAGGGACATGTAAGGGGCCAGTTGCAAGGCTTGGCATAGCTGGGAAAATGCCAGTCTGACAACATTTGCGATCTGTACCTCCATTGATAAGGAGACATCCAGAATCACACCCAGGATCTTGACAGTTGGTGCCAGTGTCAAGGTCACACTGTCAAGAGCTGGGTGGTGGCACCTAGCCCTGAGTCCCGCCTCCCCAGCCACAGAACCTCTCTCAAGTCGAATTCAGTCTCAGCCGGCTCTGCTTCAACCATCCCACCACAGCCTCTAGACCCTGCAGCCAAGTTTGCTGGGGTGATATTTGGCTGGCTGCCCATCAACAGATATAGCTGGGTGTCATCACCATATTGGTAACAACCCAGCCTGCAACCAGTTGGGTGAGGGGGTGCATGTAGATTTTAAATATTGGCAGTTAGCAAGATGGAGGTGGAGACAGAAATAGGGAACCATTTGAACTATTGTTTCAGTTCCACTTGGCCAGATGGTGAGTAAGAAGAAGAAGAAGAAGAAGAAGAAGAAGAAGAAGAAGAAGAAGAGGAGGAGGAGGAGGAGGAGGAGGAGGGATGAGGGGGAGGGGAGGGCGGAGGGGGAGGAGTTAGTTTTTATGCTCTGCTTTTCTGTACCTTAAGGAGTCTCAAAGTAGCTTACAATTGCCTTCCCTTCCTCTCCCCAGGACAGATGCCTTTTGAGGCAGGTGAGGCTGAGAGAGTTCTGAGAAAACTGGGACTGGCCCAAGGTTACCCAGCAGACTTCATACAAAAGAGTGGGGAATCAAGCCCAGTTCTCCAGATTAGAATCAACCACTCTTAACCACTACATCACACTGACTCCTTCACTGAGTTTTATTGTGTCCAAAGTGCATGGCAATGTGCAAAATAATTGGCAATAAATATCAGTGTCTGGTTAGCAGCCTAAGGGCCAATTCGCATGCTACGAAGTCCATGCAGTGGGCCAAGGACTTTGGATCAGATGTGTGCCTGAATTCTTTGCAAGTAACTTAATTCTCAGGTGTGCAGGAACCCAATTTGGATGGAAATTACAGTGTGTTTAAGGCTTCCCCCCACGTGCTGTTTTGCTTCATGGAACCACTGTGTAGCCAATGAAGTTTGCGATGTCTGAAGTCAAATCTAAGTAAGAGCAATGGTTTCTGCTCTCACTGTGGCCACTTGTAAAGAAAGGGAGGGGGATGTCACTGTGCAGAAGTAGAGTGCTGCTCCCATGTCCACAAACAGATGGTGGAAAGGGGGCAAAAATCTTTTTTAGGAAAGATGTTTGGCCCTGCACAACCCCCCCCCCTTTTGAGCCAAAAAGTTTCCTTGAGAACTTTCTGCTCAACCCTCATTGTAATGTTAAATTGACAGTGATGGTTCAACACAGCTAAATCTTGCTGTCCTACATTAGTCACAGAAGTATCATTAAAGAAAAAGAAGAATCGAACAGATAACTAATCCCATCAATGTTGCCTCATTATGATAGCCTCATATATTGCAAGTGGCATTTGCATCCACTTCCATGCACAAAAAGAAATTGGGGGGGGGGACATGCATAGCCATTCATGTGGATCACTGGGAAATGAGGACGGCACTTCTGTCCAAGCCTGTGCTGTGGTCCTCACGACAAACAATATCAGAGCCATCACATTCAGTTGCCACCACAGGGTGCCTTATAGAGAGAGGAGTAAGAAGCAGGGCTTTATAGCTACCACCTGCAAATTTCACAGCGTTGGCAAGTACATTGTAGTGCAGTATTGGAACAGGATAATTGCTGGAGACGGAGTTGGCAAGAACAGGAGATGGGAGCTATGTTCAATTGCACATGAGTATAGTAGGTGAACTGTTAAAATAAAGACCTGCCATTAAATGCTGAGCAGCTGGCAAATCTAGATAATCTGTTTTGGTTGCTGCAGATAGGGTAAAAAGTCATCAACTAATAGGTTTTTAAAATATGTTTCATTTGTATGATAATAGGCTCTGCTTCTAATTCATTCTAATAACTATAAAGTTGACATTTGGACAGGTACCTTAGTACAGTTATTCTGGAATCTTTATTGAACAATTTTTCCGCTTTTGTAATGGAAGGAGAGCCCCCCAAAACTCAGATTCCTTGTGTATGTGTGGGGCACAGCACTGATGCATAGCTTTAAGCATCCAGCAGCAGAGGCTTTCAACAATGTCAGGCCAAAACCTGCACATCTAACAGGAATGCATGGCTCCAGCTGTTCCTAACATGCAGTGTAACTTTTGCACTTGTAGAAGTTCCTGCATGCACAAGGAGCCCCTTGATCATTGCTTGCATGTGTTGGATTTTTTAAACAGTTCATTCAAGACAGTGGTGCTGTTGTCATAAACATTTCTGCTGGAAAATCTGTCTGCTAACATCAGTGTATTGTCATTGCAATTCAGCCCTGATGTTAAGAGTCTAGGAAGGTGAGAGATCTGATTGAACAGAGGGAAGCAAAGAGGCACAGGCAGTCACCAGAATGTGGGGTCAGCGGTGGGAGGAGGGCAAAGATCAAGTCAAATGAGAGGCCATGTGAAAAAGGGGGTCAAGAGAAAACAAGGAAATATGACTGTTGCTACCAGGTAGCCTTTTCTTTTTTTAAAAAAAAATGTAGTGAAGAAGCAAACATTCAAAAACATTAAAGCAGTGTTAGATCAAGGCAAGTTGAAAAACAACAAAAGATCCTGTCTACCCTGCATGCATACAAAAAAAATGTCAGATATAAAAGTCCCTACTGCTGGCAGCTGCCACCTTTTCATTTTGGCAGAGATCTGAAAATTGCTGGCAAGGCCGTGGAATAAGGGTAAAAGACAAATGGTTTGTCATGAAACCTTTAACTAAGCTGATATTTCAGCAGCAACGATGCCAGCATTTTTCTTTTGTTTCTGCTTTGTAAAATGTACATGACAGCCTCATCAGCATTGTTAATACGTTGGCATTACCTGGCTTAGTATTCATTGCTATATCAGTCACTCAAGTGAGTTTCAGGAAAACATGACATGCTAAAGTCTTCCTTGTGAATTGATTACTTTAGATGCAAAAAAGGAGACATCATGTAAAAACAAAAATTGCTCTTGAAAAGTACAGCTCCCCCCCCCGCACTGTCCAAATTTGACAGAGTTATAGATAATGCTGGTATTGTGGACCTCTGCAACAAAGGCTCTGCGGACTCCAGTAGTACTCTGAAACAAATAATTTTGCAAAGTCCAAACATGTGTGATGTTAAGCAGAACTGCAACTAGGGGAGGTTTTAGCAACTAGGGAATTACTGTAATGCTAGAGGAGATCTCAGATCAGATTTGAGGTCAGGCAAGAGTCATGTTCAAATGAGAGCATAAGAGATATGACAATGAATTCAGTTGAAGCAGGATTTATTTCATTCATACCTCATATTTCTCTCCAGTGCAGACCCAAAGTGTTTTGTAGCATTCTCCCAGTTTGGTGTAGTGGTTAAGAGGTCAGATTCTAACCTGGGAGAACTGGGTTTGATACCCCTCAACATGCAGCTGCTGGTGTGACTTTGGGTCAGTTACAAGTTATTTCAGAGCTGTTCTCTCATGAGCAGTTCTCTAAAGAGCTCTCTCAGCCCCACCTACTTCACAGGGTGTCTGTTGTGGGGAGGGGAAGGGCGGGGAGGGGAAGTGAAAGGAGATTGTGAGATTGTAAACAGCTCTGAGACTCCTTCGGGTAGTGAAGGGTGGGGTATAAATCCAATTTCCTCTCCTCCTTTTTCATTTTATGCTCATAACAATCCTGTGAGATTGATTAGGCTGAGAGTGTGTCACTGGTCCAAGGTCACCCAACAGTAAACATGATGGGGATAGGTTGGAAACTGGATTAAACTGTCAAGCAGCTTGTTTCTATAATATATCTTAATGGCCGCCAATGTGAAACAGTAGTTAAAGTGCTGGATTATGACTGGGCAGACCTGGATTCATATCCACAATCTGCCATGAATATCATGAGGTGATCTTGGATCAGTCATTGTCTTTCCATTAAGCCCGCTTTTTAGTATTGTAAACTACCTTACACTCCTTGGAGGAATGAACGACATACAAAACTAATCGGGGCCCCGGTCACACGGAGGGGGGGAAGCACGGCAAAAACGCGGCTTATGTGAGCCGCAGCAAAATAGACACGCGGCGGCGGGATCAGACAGATCCCCTGAGCCACCGCACAGTTGCTCCCCGGCATGATCAGAGGCCGGAGGGGGGAGCCATGGGATGCAGAGCAAGGCAGCCTGCTGCGCATGTGTGTGCATGCGCAGTTTGGCTAGGAGCCTCGAATGCTCCTGAAGACGGGCGCGCCGGCGATCCCAAGACCGTGCTTGCTGCAGCGTTTCAGGTAGGTGCTCTTTTGTAGGTTCTTTTTTGCCGCGTGTTATCGGCCTGAAGGGACGGATCGGGGACGGGTGCGCACCGCTTCCCAGATGTTGCGGTGTGATCGCGCCCGTTTGATGCGCCCCCGATCTGTCCCTCTTCTGGGGCAAAACCTCCCGTGTGACCGGGGCCAGAGTATAATAGAATCAGTCAAGGTGGTTCTAAGCAACATCTGCGAAACAAACCAGTGATCAGTGAACCAGGCATAAAGTATCTGGTCACTTCTTGCAAAACCATGGAAATGTTTACTTCAACAAAGGCCCTTTCTGCACTCTCCTTTTACTCCATCTTCACTACGGTATCCTCCAAGCAATTCTGCACTAAAATCGAGTTTGACCTTCTC
>NW_015175388.1:388859-405874 GCF_001447785.1 Gekko japonicus | reverse complement strand
GGTAATTTGGATGCTGTTTTGCCCTGGATTTAAATTGCCTTGACTCAAACACTGAGAAAACCCAATCCAGAGTGGCAGGCAAATGTGGAAAGGACTCAAAGAATGAGCTCTGGCATGCTGGTGAACAAGCTGAGTAATGGTTTGTTAACATTTGTCTCTTCATTCATGTTTTCAACTGAGAAGGCTCAAGACAGTTTCACAAGTGGCTCTTAAGTACACCTTTTAATCCTCAGTACCATTCTGAAGAATGTAACACAGTGGAAGGGAGCTTTTTTCAAATTTGCCTGTACTTAAGGCCGAACAGGAAGATAATGGTGTCCCCAGGGACACGCCGTCATTTTGAAGCAGTGAGTTCCCACCAGAGAGCTTCTTTTAACTGTGCTGCAGGACACAATTCTGGTTGGGAACACAGAGATAAGAGGTGTTCCTGCCTCCCCCCACCAACATCATTCTTCTGACCTGAAACTGGATGGGGGGGGATAGGCAAATAACACCCCCAGTGCCATTGCTGGGTAGATAGTTAGTTAGTTAGTTAGAATCAGTTAGAAACATAGTTGGATGCCATACTCTGGGTACACAGCTGTTAAATTGGAAGTAATTAAATAAAAACTTTAAAAATACAAGCAGTTTTAAAATAACAGAATTTTTAGTCTTTCAAAAATTAAGAGGTTCAAGAGGCCCAAGGATTGTCTACGTCACTCCTGAACGTATTCTTAATGGATTTTGTAGGCTGTGGCCAAAAATCTGGCCCAAGCAAGCATTGCCTGGGGGCTATTGCTGGTTAGAAAAATAGCATGCATGAGTGTGGAGAGGCAGGAGCGCCTCCTCCCCCAGCTCCAGGGTGGTTCCAGTGAAAATTGAGTCCTACAGTGCAGTTGAAAGGAATTCCAGATTGGGAACTCAGTGCTTCAAAATGGCAGGAAGTCCCAGGATGTCCCATGGGATGACTATATCATCTGGTTTGGTCTGTAGTGTAGCTTTTGTGTTCAGTTTGCCGAGGCAAGAAATGAAAAAATACAGCCTGAGTCCCATTTATAAAAATGGCCTTCTGAAGGCTAAGATATCAGGAAGAGGGAAGCACTTTTAATATTGCTTGGTGTCTTACCTAAAAGCAAAAGCAAATCTTATCTATTCTGAGTGAAGTAACTGTCTGGAATGGGAGGGTGGGATGTGACTCTCTCACTGAAATGTGCAGATGTATGCTCCTTAAGGCACAGCTACCTGACAAGTATTGGGGAGAAGCAATCAACACTGCTACCTACCTGCAAAACAGATTACCTTCTAAAGGTGGGTAAATTTTTTGCAAGTAGGCAGCAATGTTTATTGCTTCTCCCCAATACTTATTAGGTAGCTCTGCCTCAAGGAGCATACATAAGACCATAAGAGAAGCCAATGTTGGATCAGGCCAATGGCCCATCCAGTCCAACACTCTGTCACACAGTGGCCAAAAATGCCAGGTGCCATCAGGAGGTCCAGCAGTGGGGCCAGGACACTGTTGCTCCCCCCAAGCACCAAGAATACAGTGCATCACTTGCCCCAGACTGAGAGTTCCTAGCTATACCTTATGGTTAATAGCCACTGATGGACCTCTGCTCCATATGTTTATCTAATTCCTTCTTGAAGCTGTTCATGCTTGCAGCATCTGCACATTTCAGTGAGAAACACTTGAAGGTGCCCTATGCAGATGACCTGTCTGTGTATTCATTTACCAGATAGGGCATCAGAGGGGGCATGAGCACATTGGCCACACCCGCTACCCTCTGCCTCCAAACAGTCACTGAATCAAAAGCAAATCTTATCTATTCTGAGTGAAATAACTGTCTGAAATGGGAGGGTGGGATGTGTAGCAGAAAAGGAAAAATGGCTGCTTTTAGGATGTTGCTGATCACAGTGCGCACAGGTACTTTCTCCAGGCATTTGCCCTGTGCAGACCATTCAGCGATTACATGAGGGTGAAGGGTGGGCTCAGTGCACTCATTCCCACTCTGCCTCCCTGCACAATGAGTGAACACATGGATAACTGAGTAGGTCTACGCAGGGTTATTCCTGCCTCAGTGCAATGAAACCAGTGGGCTTTTAGACAGGAATATCTCTGTTTAGGATTGTAATGTGTCAAGGCTGGTACCTGATGAAGATCAAGGCATCTGTTGAAGGTAGCTTTGACTCTCAAAAACTTATTCCCCCCAAATCTTGTTGGTCTCTAAGGTGCTACTAGACTCACATCTAGCTCTTCTACTGCAGACCAACACAGCTAAACTCCTGAAACTAAGGACTTTGACTGTCAGAAGCTTTCAGGGTGTCCGCTAGAGGTCTTTCACTTCACCTACTTACTGAGTCTCTTAACTGGAGATGTCATGGATTGACTCTGGGACCTGCAGCATGCAAAGTATATGCTCTACCATGGCCTGTGTAGGCTAGGGACAAAACTACCACATCATCATTACAATATTCCTCAGTGCCTTTCTGTCTTCATGTGTGAATGTGCAAAGAAAGTGCCTGTGTGTATGCCCCCTCCCCATGATAAGCAATGCTGCTTTTAGGATGTTGCTGATCACAGTGTGCACAGGTACTTTCTCCATGCATTTGCCCTGTGCAGACCATTCAGCAATTACATGAGGGTGAAGGGTGGGGCACTCATTCCCACTCTGCCTTCCTGCACAATGAGTGAATACATGGATAACTGAGTAGGTCTATGCAGAGTTATTCCTGCCTCAGTGCAATGAAACCAGTGGGCTTTTAGACAGGAATATCTCTGTTTAGGATTGTAATGTGTCAAGGCTGGTACCAGATGAAGATCAAGGCATCTGTTGAAGGTAGCTTTGACTCTCAAAAACTTATTCCCCCCAAATCTTGTTGGTCTCTAAGGTGCTACTAGACTCACATCTAGCTCTTCTACTGCACACCAACACAGCTAAACTCCTGAAACTAAGGACTTTGACTGTCAGAAGCTTTCAGGGTGTCCGCTAGAGGTCTTTCACTTCACCTACTTACTGAGTCTCTTAACTGGAGATGTCATGGATTGACTCTGGGACCTGCAGCATGCAAAGTATATGCTCTAACATGGCCTGTGTAGGCTAGGGACAAAACTACCACATCATCATTACAATATTCCTCAGTGCCTTTCTGGATTTTTCCTACTTTTGGTTCCTCCCTTCATACACACATACAAATACCTCTCCTGTGCTATAACTCTTGTCTACTGAGGGGCAGACATGTAATCTGATTTATTTAATAGGATGTTGCAAAGCATTTATACTTACCAGCTGAATGCAGCGAGATACCTTTATGATCCAGCAGGTTATACAGGCCAACAGTTATCTCTGCAGAAGCCTATTCAGTGGAAGATTCTCTAGTTCTTCCTTAGACATGCTATAATGATAAGATCTTTGATAAACTGTGGCAGTGAATGGGGAAATGGCCTGTAAATGCTTATAGATAATATCACACTCAACAGTTTTAGAGATGACTGAAACATCATGGAAAGAACCAATTATCTCCCCACACACACACACCCTAATTATCTTGAAAAGTTTGTTCTCCAGTGAAGGAGGGGAAAATAGGATTTAGGTTTGGTTGAAATGTGAGCAGTCTTGTAAATAATTCTAGTGCTATTATGCTAATTTGTGAGAACCAAATAAAACCCATTAGATTTGTAAAGACAGCATATCCATTAAATACCATGTTAGTCTGGGTTGTTTTTTTTAATCTGGGAAAACTACACTCATGTTCCAACTTAGGCCTGCGCATGCTACAGTAAAAGGAGGAAATGAAGTATGAGAGTTTTGAAGTGGTAGAGTGGATTGTACCAGGTCAGGTGTATATGTGGAAGGGATACCACTTCTGAATACTCCACTGAGTTAGAACTCCCTGCAAATAGAGATCCAGCATAGCAGTAGAACCTTTCTCCATGGTACATGTGTGTATGTTCTTAACTTGCTGGGGGGGGGGGGGTTAAACAGAGAACTTTTTTAAAAATTGCATTCCCCACCTGTATTCTGAAGTAGTTCAGTCTATTCTACAATCTCAAGATTTGATCATCTCTGCTGCATGTGTATGTCGGATAAGTCAGCTGGTGAGACTTCTGGTTTATGGCGACACGCTGGCGGATGCATCTCCTGGACCTTTCGGACCTCCCGGGGATGTGATCTGTGCACCAGTGGATAGGAGGGGGGCGACAGGTTGCCACTCTCCCCCCGGAGCCTTGGCAAAAGGCTCCTAACCATGGAGCTTTTGAGGGGTGACCTCTTCACCAGCACAATGCTGGGGAATTGAGGCGCTCCTCCGCCCTGACGGTCCTGCCGCTGAGTGTCCATATGGATCTAGAGCCGCTGACCAGGTCAAGCATCGGAGATTGAGCATTTTAAACGTGTTAACATAAGAACATAAGAACATAAGAGATGCCAATGTTGGATCAGGCCAAAAGCCCATCCAGTCCAACACTCTGTGTCACACAGTGGCCAGAAATACCAGTGCCATCAGGAGGTCCACCAGTGGGGCCAGGACATTAGAAGCCATCCCACTGTTGACCCCCCCCCCAAGCACCAAGATGACAGAGCATCACTTGCCCCCGAGTCCCTATCTATACCTTGTGGCTAATAGCCACTGATGGACCTCTGCTCCATATGCTTATCTAATTCCCTTTTGAAGCCGTCCATGCTTGTAGCCGCCACCACTTCCTGTGGCAGTGAATTCCATGTGTTAATCACTCTTTGGGTGAAGAAGTACTTCCTTTTATCCGTTCTAACCTGACCGCTCAGCAATTTCATGGAGTGCCCACGAGTTCTTGTATTGTGAGAAAGAGAGAAAAGTACCTCTTTCTCTACCTGCTCTTTCCCATGCATAATCTTATAAACCTCAATCATATCACCCCTCAGTCGTCGTTTCTCCAAGCTAAAGAGCCCTAAGCGCCTTAACCGTTCCTCATAGGGAAAGTGTTCCAACCCTTTTATCATTCGAGTTGCTCTTTTCTGCACTTTTTCCAAAGCTATAATATCCTTTTTAAGGTGTGGTGACCAGAACTGCACACAGTATTCCAAATGCAAAATGGATGTGGTCTACAGGTCCTATTCCGTGTACATCAAGAAGAATAATCTGCCTGGGGAAATAGTGGTCAGATTCTCAAAGCGGCATGTGAGGGATTCTATCCTGAAAGCAACTACAGGAACACCCTTGAAAATCGGGGACAATACCATCAGGATTCTAAAATACATCCCATTTGAAATAAGGCAAAATAAATATAAAGACTTAATCCTTTTTCTACAACCTACAGATGGTTAATTCCAGAAGACGTCATTTTCAAACTACACGATAAAAAAGAAAAGATTGACTCTGTCTGCAAAGCACGTGAGTTCCTGAGCGTGCAGCTGGGAGAGACAGCCGAGATCGAGAAGGAAGAAGATGACAGCAAATCCAGTGGTGAATTGGACTCGGTGTCTTCCGATGAGGACTCTCTTTCCGATAAGGGGGTGGCTGCCCCAAAATGTGCATATAAATTGAAGATTAGAAAAGACAAAACAAAATGAAGGCTGAAGGACTCTGAATTGTGCCTTAAAACTTTAGTTTTATTATGGGATGCTCTGGGGGTTCTCTTAAACAGTTAAACTAATCGATAAAAAGATAAATAATTTAGCATAACTGACTATTTTCAAAGTAATACTAGCAATTTAAGATTAACATTTATATAAGCTGTTATTATGATCTCCTATTCTTGGGGATTTAGTTATTAGTGGTTTTCTTTCCTTTCTCCCTAGATGTAGTTACCCTTTCCCAATTTTTCATTGTAGTTTGTAGTCTATTAAAAATGCAATAAAAAAAATCCCCTTCCGGGGGTCAAAAAAAAAAAGGATAAGTCAGCTGATGACTTTGGTAAGGTCCTTTTTCTCTGCCTCAGTTCCACAGCTGTGAATTGAGAATACTAATATCTTAATTTATGTGAAAAAGAATATGTTAAGGATTACAATAATCTATCATTTAAATGATGAATTCAGTAAATAACAATAACAGAGGGACTTTTCATATGTAAGCAGACAACATTAGGAGCATTCAGGTCACATAGGTGAAAGTGTGAATTAAGTACATTCTTAAGCACATGGGATCCATTGGTTTCAGTGGGTCTTAAGAAGATTAATGCTCTAGAAGACAAATATGTATTTTAGATTCATGAAATATACAATTTCATATACATATACAATGTGTTTATGTAACATGATTTTGATGATGCCATTACAGTATTTTGATGCAGTTGTTGGACACTGAACAGTGAGTGCTGTTGAGTCAGCTATTCACATTGTGTGTGTGAGAGAGTGAATGAGTGTGAATAGTAGGCTATTCACATAAAATATTTTAGGTTACATGAGTTTTTAACACATGAGTCCTAAGCACATTTATGTGATAATAAGCAGGTGAGGACAAAACTCATAGCAGAAATTCTGTCACCAGTTTCCTTTTCCTATTGCCATATTGTGGATTTCCATTGACAGGTCAGTTCAAAGTATCTTTGTTACTTGTGTGATCCCACCATTTCTCAGGTGTCTTCTTTTATCCCTTACCATTGTTGCACATGTACCTTCTCTTGTACTGCTTCACACATTTTGCAGCATCTTGTCAGGGATGCTCTAGGCTGATCCTGCACTGAGCGGGGGTTTGGATGGCCTGGATGGCCCCTTCCAACTCTGTGATTCTATGATTCTATTCTATGTAAACCATAACGCTGATACAGCTATTGTTCTTGAGATCTTGAATGCTTTAAGAATTATCTTATATTCTGTTTCTGAAGCTGCCTTATCCAAATCTGAATAAATATATAAAAATGGTACAGAACAGCATTTTGCAGGAAAATATTATTTGCTGCATTATCTTTATCAAAACGGAAAATAAATTATTGTGATATTTTTAAATTATAAAGAAAAAAATGCAATAGACTTTGAGACCAAGGCGACCGTATTATGTGACAAGGTTGTTCCAATGGAGCATAGCCAGAAAAGTATTGCTCAGCTCTTTGCAAAAACATCAGCTGAGGGAGCAGTAATAAATGCATAAATAAATATATAAATAAAAGCAAACAAATGCTGCAGCAGCAGCACATCTGTCAGCAGTGTTTTCTAGAGTTTGCCATCTGGGTCCATCAGCAATCAATCAAGCCTCTTATGAGACTCCAGCTGTTTATTCCATACTTTCATGAGGGGAAGAGAAACAGCCAGAAAGGACAGAGAAAATTTGAAACAAACAAGTACATCTGGAGACATCCAGTTGTGACAGTCAAGTTGCAATTTAATGAGTTTGGTATGACTTTGACAATTTCTCTGTAACTGGATGAAAACAATTGAGTTTGCTGTTGAACTTTAATCAAGGGGAAATTCAGGGTGGACTTGGTGCCAGTATCACAGAATTTATATAGTGGATGTAGTGGTGGTGGTTTTAAAAAGAGATTAGAAAGATTTGTGGAGGTTAGTTAGGGTTGCCATACTCCAGGTGGGGCCTGGAGATCTCCTGTTTTTACAACTGATCTCCAGCTGACACAGATCACCTCCCCTGGAGAAAATGTCTGCTTTGAAGGGTGGACTCTATGGCATTGTACCCTGCTGAGGCCCCTCCCCTCCCCAAACCCCACCCTCTTCTGGATCCACTCCCAAAGTCTCCAGGTATTTTCCAACCCAGACCTGGCAACCCTAAGGTTAGTCCATCAGTAGCTTCTAGCTATGATGACTAAAGGTAACCTCCACATCCCGGGATAGTAAACCTCTGGATACCAAGGGTAAGAAGCAACATCAGGGAAACTCCTTAGCCCTTCAAGGCAAATGGTTGGCCACTGTGTACAATAGGACTAGATGGACCACTTGTCTGATACAGTAGGGCACCTCTTATTTTCTTATGGCTGGATTTTTGGAAGGACGTATTGGAACCTGACATGGATTCCAGTCAGGATCACCAGGTGAGGACAACAAGCCAGTAGGGGACTTATCAGGAGGCCCTGGGAGAGGGGAGGGAAGAAGTGCGATTGAACTCTGAAGCTGGCCATCGCATTTAAAAAGACTGCATTCTGCATTCCTTTTAAATGCCTTCCCTTCACTGGAAATAATGGAGGGTGGGGGTATCTTCTTTTTGTTCTCATAGAATTGGACTCCCTGGGCCAATCTTTTTGAAACTTGGGGTTTTTGAGGAGAGGCACCAGCAACTGTGCTGAAAGTCTGATGCCTCTACCTCAAAAAACAGCCCCCCCCCAAGCCTCAGATACTTATGGATTGATTCTCCATTATACACTATGGGGACTGGTCCCAATAAGGTATAATGGAGCACCCAGCAGCCATTTCCCCCCTGCTTTCTTATAGCCCTGAAATTGGGGCTCCAAACCAGGTGATCCCCCACCCCCAGTTGGAGATTGGCAACCCTAATTCCAGTACATGTCATGGTTAGGTTAATCCTCCTCAGTGACTTCTAGGTGTGAGCCAGGATTTACAGGGCCAGTTCAATCTGATGACATCATCAATGCCTGCTGATGCTTGAGGCCAATACTCAAGGCTCACAAGGCACAACCAGCATTTCTGTCATGGCTGAAAACTAGTTGGAGGAGAGCACTGGTTCCTGAACAGTGCCTTGGCAGCAGTAGAAATAATGGCCAAGCATTGCTCAGCTCACAAAGGCCAAGTTCCAGTGTAGCTTCATGACACTATCAGTTTAATACAGGCCTTGCCACTGAGTTGCTGTGGGTATTGTTGCTGGGGACAAGTCCTTCCCCTAGGGTTGCCAGCCTCCAGGTGCGACCTGGGGATCTCCTGCTTTTACAACTGATCTCCAGCTGACAGAGATCAGCTCCCCTGGAGAACATGGCTGCTTTGAGGGGTGGACTATGGCATTGTACCATGCTGAGGCCCCTCCCCTCCCCAAACCCCGCTCTCTCCTGGATTCACCCTCAAAGTCTCCAGGTATGTTCCAACCCAGACCTGAAAACCCTACCTTCCCCTCTTGCTTTTTGGCAACACTGAACTGTGTCACCAGATGTGCATGGAAATTTCCCCCTGTTCTATGAACTCCTTTATTAGTTCAATGTGATTACACATCTTAGATGCTGTTATATAGACAGGACTCATCTGATCTGAAGTAAAGAGCAAGTAAGTAAGACATATTTATTTATGGATACATTTAAAATATTTATATCTGACTTTTTTCTATATGCATGCTTAGTTTTATGTAGATAATCATCCATTACTTTTATTCTACATTTCAGACACAGAAGACCTATTCTGCTGCTCATATATGTGTGGAGGGGACAGAAATGTCATTGTACGGCAACAAGTGTCTTGAGGTGGGATGTGGGAAACCCAGGCTTGAATCTCCTCTCAGCAGATAAAGCTTACTGGATGCCTTTGTGCAAGTCCTTATCGTTCAGCCTAATATACCTCATAATGAAGCTAAAACAACTCGCTAAACTCCTTGGATGATGGAGATCTGCATATGCAAAATTTAATCCAAGAAAAGAATAACAGTTGGAAAATTGCAATAAACCAGAAGTCTGCTGTTTCCCCACCTTCTGATTCTAGTTGCTAAGGATAGCCAGGGAATATATTGAAAACAAATGGTTTATGCCCGATAGCTACAGAGGTTTGAAAAAACATTTGTCTGTGTTTACCTCCTTCTTTTGTTGAATTCCTTTTTTGCTTGTCTTTCTACAACTGTACTCTGTCTCTGAACCTGACTTTGAGACCTGTTGATTAAGAATGAGTCATATTATAGATAAGATAGTATCTTTTCTTTTTTACCAGGTCCAGTAGTTATGAGAGAAAACAGAAATCATTTCAGAGGCCCCGGTCACACGGGCAGGAAACTGCAGAGGAGAAGTGTGGCTGTTTGCCCTGGGGCAAACTACTGCGCAGTTACATGATCAGACCTCCTGTGGAGGTCCTGTGGAGGTACCGTGGAGGTTCCATGGCAAGGGAGAGGTGGCGATCACAGGACAAGCCGGCGCACAACGAAGAAGCGTGCGCCGCGGCAAACTGGAAACCTTCTTCAAGAAGAATAGAACAATGGCTCACTTTCAAAACTTTGAGCTTAACCACAAGTAGTTCATCACTTCACACCATACAGTGGCCACTCCCACTTCAAGAACCTGGCTGTTCAAACTAGGGATGTGCATCTGGATATTTCCAATCCAAAAATATACCTGAAAAATACCCTGTTGATAGTTTGGTGGTACATTATGGTCAGTCAAAACTGTATTCAGGATTCCAGAATACTGAATATCAATTCCTGAAAAATCCAAGAAATATTTGAGAATGTTTGGGGCTGCCATTTTAAGGCTCCCATGGCTGTTTTCCTTCCATTTCTTAGGGTTTCCTGGCAATGGGAGGGAGGGACGAGGGAGGCAGCTGTCCCAGGCAATAGGATCAGATGTTAGAGGGAGCACTTGAACTGTCTGCCCAACCATGATGATTCTCAAGTCACTCCATGACAGGGAAACTACACATTCAGGTCTTTAATGAGTTTGGTCCAGGTTTCCTGGATCCAACTCAGGTTCCCCACAGCCACACAGCATCTGTGGGGAATGGTTATTTTAAAAAATAAAGGAGAGCCTGAACAGGTGCAGAATGCCACCATAGGGGGGAGAACAGCTCTTGCCTCTCGCTGGAGCCATTTGCCCATCCTGAAGCAGCTCTAGGGGTACTGTTTCCCTATTTTTGCTACTCCACATGGATAATTCTGTACATGGGCAAAAGAGGATAACAGTAGCTTGACTCCATTTTGGAGCTAGGTATTTTTGGAGTGCGCTGCTGTAGTTCAATTGACTTGAAAATTTGGGGCTCTTTAGTGGACAGACAATACTAGGTCCCCTGCGATTTTGGTGTGATTTGGTTAAAAAACAGCAACACCCATGGGTGAATAATCCCCATTAGGGAATAATGGAACCTGAATAATTTTGGAATCCTTACCTCCCCCCCCAAAAAAAAACCCCGTAATCAAATCCCAAAATGGTATTGAGGGACTCAAATACCCCCAAATACTGGTATTTATGCCCTTCTGAATCCAAAACAATCCAGATTTTTAAGGTGTACATCCCTAGTTTAAAGTATACAAGAATCTTATCTAATACCTCCATTATTTGAAGCAACTGTGGTAATCTGCAACTCATCACCAAAGAAGACCCTTAAATATTAACTTCTAGATATAATTTAATAAATGCAAGATGCCTACCATTCAGCCAAAAACAAATAAAAAAGAGAGATGTCCCTTTGTTAGTGAATCTTTGGGTTGTTTTGAGTAGGAAGAAAATATAATTAACATGCTAATAACCTGCATGTTAATGGCTGTTGAAAGTGGCTTAAAATGTCCTCCAGAGCAGTTTGTTTGCCTTTGCTCTTAAGCAGGCTAGACAGCCACCCACCCACCCCCACCAGTCCTGTTTACATTATTAATTTGCTTAGCAAACTTCTCTCCCTCTCGTTTTGGATAGTTAGTGCACACAGAAGGAACGAAAGCCGTGTTTGGAGAGCACTTGTCAGGAGTGTTATTTGCTCTGGCTCAAGCAGATGAGCAGACACAATCAGAGTGAATGTGAGCATTCTCCCCCCCCCCAGGCACATAATAGACCCTTGGCTTATCAAAGCCTTCTATCTGGTGGGGGGGGATTCAAAGGTAAACTTCAGAGCTCATGGAATTAAAAGACAAATGAGATGTCATAATTATCAAAGTGGCTAATTTAGAAAATTAAGCCATTCACATAGGTGACATAATTGCTTGTCACAATCACTCTTTTTCTCATTAGCCTTCTTCCCATCAGCACCAACATGCAGGGAGAACATTCTTTAGCACTGAGAAACAAACCATTGACTGCCATGTCATGAATAGTATTAAAATAACTTTTAAAATAAATGAATATGTGTGTATTTGGGGAGGGGGAGAGAAAACACTCTGTTTTCAGCCTTTGACCAGGTTTGTTTGAGCATCGGCTGAAATTTAAAACGAATAAATATTAAGGAATTAATTACATTTGATTACATCAGTAGCACGAAGTGTATTGCTTTTTGTCAGAAATGTCCTTTTATCACACATTCCTGGAGGGAAGCTGTGTTCGTCTTTTGCAGCACAAGCCACTAGGAGTCTTGCAGCTCCTTAAAAACTAAAAAAAATCATTTTTGCATGAGCTTTGTTGAGCCAGAGCCCACTTCATCATCCACTGTAGCCATGCATGTGATACAGGAAGGAACTGCTGAACACATGACTCTGTCCAATAGTTTCAATCTTTTGCAGAGGCCTGGTTCTGTGCTTTCTCCATTTGCAGAGGTAGTGTGGACAGCTACCAGAGACTGGGCATTCTCTGATATCTCAGGTCATGTGTAAACTTGTAAAGGCACCTTATACTGAGTCAAACCACTGATCTATCGAGGTCAGTATTGTCTATGCTGACCAACAAGCAACTTTCCAAGGTATGAGTTGGAAGTATTGGATGTCACCTGCTACTTGATTCTTCTAGCTGGGGATTGAACCTGGGACCTTCTGTATGCAAAGCCAATGCTGTGAACCATGGCCTCTCACTTTGGCTTGCTTCTTTCACCCAACCACCTATGTTTCTGGGTTTTACATTGAAACTATACTTGCTGTCCCAGGCCTTTGGTCTTTGTTTTGTTGCTCTTGTTTTTTCCTGCTGGTATAACCTTTTCAGGTTGTTGATTTTATTTTGGGAATTAAATTTTATTGGTTTGATTGTATTTCTGCATATGTGTGGTTGATTTTAAGCCACCTCTAGGACTTTTATTGCTGGAGGGATATAATACCATAAATAAGTTTTTGAGTGAACAGAAGTAGAATATTGTAAGATGGAGTGATATACCAATAACCACATGTGTTGCATTTTTGGGATCCCTACAACCTTCTGCTGTTCCCATGGCTCCCTAGGTCAGAACCATGGACTGCTGCCCTACATTAATTTATTCAGGAAGAAATCCATTTGAGAACAATAGGATTTGCTGCCAAATAAACATTTGGAAGAATATTACCATGGCCTCAGCAACTGTGAAATCTAGAGAGATTAAAACAGTTTTCTGAAACTCTGAATAAATTATTTTGAGGATAAACAGAAATTTGAAAAGTGTGTAACTTTTTTCATGCTATGACCAATTTAAATAGTGTTGTATATGAAGAAGGTGTTTGAAGTAAGTATTTGTTCATTCTGGACTATAATATTCTTTATGAATCAGCAAGTACAAAAATTATTAAGGTCAATTTCTATGAAAGGAAATGAGTCTGTACTGCTATGCCAGTTTCAAGGGATGACATTGTAAATGGGCAAGGTTAAACATTTTGGATTAAAAACATGACTGTGAGATTGATTAGGGTCTTACAGTCTTGTAAAGTTGGTGGAACCTAGCTGACATGACTTATAGTTGGCTGAATTCAGAGAGATTACATTGATGTCATTCATTTGAAGAGATAGTTCATCCTGAATGCATACAGTGAAGCTGTCATCTGTATGTTTCACAAATATTCATGTGACTAACATGTTTTGATTAGAGTAACACCGGGCCACAGCATCAGTGGATCATATGTCTGAAGAGTTATTAGACTAAGTCAAAAGCCTTACACACACACACAGACACACACACAACCCTCCAACAACAATGAAACAAGTGGCACCATCAAAATCAGGAGTTTCTGAAGATGTACACGTGAAAATGAAAAACAACCTACGTATTATGTCTGATATTTTATTCCAAAACTCATACGTTCTGTTATAAAGCCTTGATAATACAAGATATAAACATTATGCATTGCACTAGGCCGTCTGCAGTTTCACTACTAGTTTTAGTGCTGGCAGTCCCTAGTTCCTAAAAAGAACCCAAAGGGGTCAAAATACATTGGGATTTTATGATAAATATAATGTTATAGAATTTGTTTATCATTAGATGAGTGAAACTCCTGTGCCTATGATTTGTTTATCATTAGATGAGTGAAACTCCCGTGCTTATGAATCCTATTAAACAATTGCACTGTGTGTGTATACAATATAAATGCAGTCATTATATATATTGTTAGGACTTAGTATACACTGAGATGCAGATGCAAGATTTCCAGAAATATTTGAAGACATGCGGAAAAAAGTTTTGTTAAGAATATTCAGAAATCAAATCTGAATTTATTGTACTACTTTAACATCATAACATGTATCACTTATTACCTGGCATGTGTGATTATATTATTTGGCTTTTTAATTGAATTTAAAATTTTAATTGACTCAATTTTCTACAGGCAAATTCACAAATGTATACATCATTTGAGAGAGAGCTACCAACTACCACACTCTGTGCTACCTTAGCATGTCTTAATTTTTGCCATCTGAAAGGTAGAAAAAAAGAGTTTAAAATAAAAATGAATTTTGTAGTACAGAAAAGCAATTATTTTATTTGGGTACAAGCCATCTCATATAGTCTTTATGGAACTACCAGAATATTTCAATATCAGGTTAAATTTCTAACATTGAAAACACTGTGTTCTGTGATATATTGCCATCATGCACATTATAGCAAATTAATTTTTGCCAAAATGATTCCTATTTGAATAATAAAGATATCCTTGAAAAGATGTTGTATATATCTGTAGTATACATAGGAATTATCATTACTTAATACTGTAGTTCAGGGGTCCCCAACATGATGCCAGGAAAGAAACCTCTTTGGGTAGGTGAAAATCAAATATTGTTGGGAGAGGGGAGATTGAGAGGAACATCTTCACCTACTGAAAATTTTTGAGATCTTGGTTTTCCTTTCTTTATGGTGTGTCTGTGTTTTGCATTGTACATTTGTGTATGCCCATGCCTGGAAGTCATGTAAATCTCTGGTGACTCCTACTGGGGCATGGAGGACATTCTGAGAAGTGGCTTGATAGCCTGCCTCTGGCCTCCTGGCCCTGGTATTCTCTGTAGGTCTCCCATCCAAGTACTTGTCAGGGTCGGCCCTGCTTAGCTTCTGAGATCTGACAAGATCAGGCTTGCCTGCGCTCTCCAGATTAGAGCTTGTTTTTTCCCTTCTTGTTGCAGGTATAAAGCTTGGATGTGACTGAATGGTAAGAACCAAAGGGCTCTTGTCTGTTAGCCTGTAACTCACAGTTGGGACTTTTGGGTGAGCCTGTCACTGCATCCAGGACCAGCCCAAGATGTAGTTCATTGTTCGTTTGTTTGTTTGGATGGTTTATATCATTTTTAGTTACTGTAAACTACATTGGGTCCATTTGGGGAGAAAAATAGGGTGCAAATATTTAAATAGATGATAGCTGTTTTTGATTTAAGAAGGCCTTCCCACTTTCTCAAGTCAACAGCATATGAGAAGCGAAACATTTTCCCTCCTTTTCTGTAAATAAGCGACTTGGCTTTACTATCATCCTCATGATCTTTTACATGGATATTTTGATCCTGTTTAATCAACTTGTTTTATAGCCCAGATGATTGGATTTGATTCAGGACCAGCATTGATGTAAAGGGAAGCTCTCCAGTGGCCCATTTTGGAAAACCCCAGAAGAGTGATCAAATATATTTATGATGCCCTGTGGCTATGTGTTTGAGTTTTATGACAAAAAACCCTCAAAACCAAAAAAATAAGACAAAGAAGAGAAAATGAAAAGCTTTTGACTCTTTAGTTTCTCTTTAGCTATTATTGCTGGCCTGAAGCCACACATTTGTACACAGAGGAGCAAAGACACCATCAATGTGAAAGCTAGTCAATACAAAGCAAGCTCCACTTAAACATATTGCTCACAACATTCCTTTCTGTTTTTAAAGGGGTCATATACTGGAGACAGTTGTTTTGCTCCCTAATGAAATCTATAACAATATAATGTCTCCCAGCATTTTTTGGTTGTATATTTGTGTTTAAGTTTTATTAAATTTCTTCTTTCTGTTCTCCAGCCAGTTTACAATCCAATTAGTCCTACAGAGAATTAGCACAATGCAAAACAACATATAAAATATCTAAATAAAAACCTGAAGGAAAAATATATATAAAAAAGAGAAATGTAAGTATAATGTCCTAATTTTCTTTAAAAAATAATGGTTTACAGGGAGCATTTGTATTATTCTGCCTTGCATTCTGGGTAGTCAGATTGAAAGAAGTATTGCCAAATGAAATCCTTATTAAGTGGTCACCTTGGTATGCCTCTCTCAGCCATGATATGAAGGCTCAAGGCAGCCATTTTGCAGGCCGCTGTGATCATGCCAATGGTATGTGCATTTATAGTTCCAAACAGTATCCTGAGTTCCCCACAAGTGGTGCATCAGCATGAATTGGAACTGCTTTGGATTTTATGGTTAGCAACCTAATTCTGGATAACATGCTTACATGTACATATGAACCAGTCCTTTGTGTTGTTTTCTGTAGGCGGTGATTCCAGCACCAACAAAAGCCAATGGTATCTTCAACCTTACTGGTGCTACAGTCTTCTGTCCATGACTAGTGAATAATACAGTCATTTCTAATAATGTGTTAGGTGAGTATATTTGCACTGTAGCAACAGGGTGCAAGTTTGGGCGATTCTGCATTGGCTTTTCCCTCCGTTGTTCTACCAAAGGTGCAGCTCAAAACCACATTAAAATATCCTGGGGCAATGCTGTACTGACTGCAAAGTCACCCCTGAACAGCCATAAATCTACGCAGATTGGTACCATAAAATCCAATGATCAAAGAAAGTGAAAGCAGTATGCAGTGTAGAGGGTACCACAAAATCCAATGATTAAACACAGTGAAAGCAGCATGCAATGCAGAGGGGAATTTCTGTTCCAACATGGGTTTGGTAAAACAATGAAGGGAAAAGCCAATGCAGAATTGCCCTTGGCCTTTCCTCTGCAATTGCTCTTTGTACTCCTGGAAAGGAAGATCTAGGTGTGGAACAACAGCAGCCTGTGAGGATGTGCGATTAGCAGTTGAAAAGCAATAAGCAGAAAAGGAGCCCCAGATCCTTGCTGGTGGATGTCATGAAAGCAGTAGTGGAGACAAGGGCCCCGGTCACACAGGCCGGATATCGCGGGGGGGGAGACGTGG
>NW_015175388.1:383296-388166 GCF_001447785.1 Gekko japonicus | reverse complement strand
CCCTCTCTCATAAAGTCCTTGGCTAACCCACATTGGTTCAATAGCCAATGACAACACAGCGATGAGCAAATGTCCAGGTGAAACAGATCTATCAGAAGCACATGTAACAAATGCTCCTTACCACCTGCTTCATGAAACCTGATCTTAAGTTGATTTGGTTGCCACTCCTGCCAGATAGGCAGATGGTGTTAGTTTTTGTAACCAATGGCAGTTTGCCACTACAAGATGGATTGTTATCCTTCTTTCCAAACCTGGCCAAGCTTGGTACGTCAAGTTGCTGCTGCAATCTTAAAATATCCTTCCTTAGGGCCAAAATTGGATATTCATATCACAGGCTCAACTTCCAGTATTAAATTCTGTTTGAAACAAGGCTTCAGTACAGAACAAGTTTCAATACAGAACTCATGCTATATTTATTTATTTACTGAAAATATTTTTATCCCACTATTTCAAAGCTCAGTGTAGATTTTAGAAAAACAATAATGATAAGCATATCTTAAATATGGTGTATCCTCTGAATGATTTAGCTTGGTTAATTGTGTACCCAAAATGTATGCAATATTTATTTGACAAATGGATTCAAAATATTTTGAATAATTACATGATTGAGAAGTCAAATCAGAAAGATATAATCTGCAATTAAATAATTTATATATACAATTAAATCATTTCATTTTGCCATTCCCAGGCTTATCATAAATAATATGAGAGATGGCCATGGGCCAAGTTTTCTTGCTGGAGCAAAATATTGTGTGTCAAAAGGAGAGGTTTAGACCTATGATGATCCAATTGAAATGTTGGCAACAAACCTGGATACTAGTCACTATGCCCTCTGTCAGTAAACGCTTATAGAAACCTTTCTCAGTAGATGAACAATTATGTCAATTTTATGGATGCTTGAAAGTAAAAACACATTCCTAGGCAAGACATAATCTTCATAATCTTTGTGTATGGAACCTATGGAACTGTCCAAACACTTTTTTGAATACTGTATAAATTCCAGGGGGATAGTACATGCTAAAATGGCATATTACAGTATGACTTTATGTCAGTTCTGATATAATGTGAAACCATGGTTTATTTTGATTAGTTTGTGAAACTAGACTCAGTAGCTCATTCAAATCCTGATTTACCTCCACAAATACTATAGCCAGAGAGTGTGGTACTGGGCAACAGTCAGGATGTCTGCATCCACATATCACATGAAACCCTAGTTAAGACTAATTGTCATTAATAAACTAGCTTCAGACCAGAACTTCTACTAAGGCAGGAAGCAGAGATTTGTGTGTTTGTTTTTGTGTGTGTGTGTGTGTGTGTTTGGATGGGATAAAGTTGCCGGTTGCTAAATAAAACTTTTGGGGGGAGGTCTGTTGGACTCTTGTGTGTTTAGGTGAGGGGGGGCAGTACACTTAATTTAGTAGCAGGAGTTGTCTTCTTTGAGTTTGATGTAAAGAAAGAGTTAATGAAGAAAGGCAGCTGGAAGAGAGCATGGATCTGTAAGCATTTGCCATGCCAGCCAATGGTAAGAGAACAGGTGAACCATTAGGCTTTGCCCTTAGTTGAGTACCCCAATGCACAATAAAGTGCCAGCCAGATCTCTGCAGGGTGCAGCAGGGAAAGGGTAAAGATGCTGAAGCCACGATTTGTCAAAAAAACCCCAGTTTTCAAAACTTACTGCAGTTAAGAGGAGCCAGGGCTTTGTATGACATTTGGGAATGAACGAATGTTTCTAAGACTAGTTCTGCCCTCTTAAAATGTTAAGTATATATTACCAGCATTTTGATGCTTGCTAGTTTTAATTTTAAAATATTCTGAAAAAAATTAGCTGTACTTTATTGCATTCATTAATCACCCAAAGAGCTTAGCATTTTATTGTGCCTTTAATGGTTAAGCGTTGCCACCTTCCCAGTCCTATATGTTTGTATTGGAGAATCTGCCTACAGTGCCTGCAAGCATCAATGCAATACTGTTGAGCAATGTGATATTTTGTTGGCTATAATTATTGTCACATCCATTCTTTTATGCTGACAATGCAACAAGCTCTAGGATTACACCATTCAGTATTATTAAAGTTTTCCCAGATATTTATGAAGTAAATCATCCAAAATCCCTTGTTCCAATACAGAAATCAGTTTATTTTTTCTGCTTTGATGTCCTTACTTTCAGAAAGCTGAGTCAAATGATCAGGAAGTACCCATGGTACAGTCCATATGGAACTGTACCATCTCAGAATGCACATGACGGATCAGGTGTAATATTTCTGTATTCAGGGCTACTTTGATGGGTAGGTTTGTTCAACTGTTTGATTGCTTACTGTATATTCAGAGGGCATACAGTCCCTGAACATCTGAATGAGCACTGAACAAATTCATTTTATCAGTGTGTCCCAGTTCTTACCAAGAATGGCAAACTTATTTCTGGACTGTACCGCTTCAGGCTACAGACGAGTCTGACTTCCACCTGAATCTGAAATAATATAGCCCAGGCACAGTTAAGAACTAGATGGTATGCTTGAATGGTGATGTGAGATTAATTATATGGATTTGTATCCTACACTCCCTGTGTCCAGTTTGTCCATTAAGACTCACTCAAACTAAAATTCATAAAGCAGAAAAAGACATTATCTAGCAAAAAGTATATATTGCAATCATGTCTTGCACTTATATCTAAGGGAATTTCCACGGGTTATTTGCTCCAGGTATGATACTGTTAGGAAGTAGGGTTTTTTCCCTGCTTGCCCACCTGCGTGTGGCACATTTGTGCACCACCTGGGGTTTGCCCCATTTTTTCCCAATCTGACTGAGCTCCAGAGTTTCAAGAAAGAGTCTAACAAAATCTAGATGGCTGCTGTGGGGATGGAGTTCAGATTTTCCCAGTCCCACCTACATCTCATCCATTTTACCTGGGGTTGGAAACTGAATATAATTATAGTAATATAATGTTATACTGGTTCTCTGAATTCCCAGCTTTCATTCTTTCAAAGTACATTTCGAGCACCTTTCATTGTGGAGACCTAAGGGGAAAGGGATATCTCTTCAATGAAAGAGGCTAGAGACATACTTTTTAAAAAATGAAAGTGGGAATTCAGAAAACCTGTTACACATATTGATATAATGTATTATTTATATAATGATATTCAGTTACAGTAGAAAACCTGAAAAACTCTGGTGGTGAGGGGGTGGCAGTCACTGCCGGGAGACTGGGGCAGGAAAACGATGGGGAAACCTGCCATGTGGAAGCCCCATCGCCATTGCGATGTCTTGGTAGCCACAGCTATAATGGAAAGACTACACATGCCTGTTCCTGTGTGGAAAACACTGAAGTGTTGTTAAACAAAACTTTCCTGACTCTAAATAACAGCATATTTTACATTGAACAGTACATTTGATTTATAACTCCCCTTTTTCTTGCTATTCTTCCAAAATATCAATGCTTTTAAATCTACTTTAAATCAGTGCCAAACTTTTACTGAGGTTAGAATAAACATGGAGCATAAAAGGAAGAATAAGTAGTATGTATAAAAGGAGATATTTTTAAAATCTGCTTTTTTTTGTCCTTGCTGAGTTCATAAAAGTGAATTGCTTTCTCATTTACCAGCATTTTATTTAAGAGCAAGAAATCCTTGGGCAAAAATTACTATAGGATTCATATATATAAACTTGGCAGCCAGGGAAAGGAATATCACATGGTAATCCCCAGTTCTACTATTAACACGTTGCCAAAATATGTGGATGATGGCTGTTCTGGTATTAAAGAGATTACACTTTGGCCCTAGCCATACAATAGCAATCTTTCAATACATCTTGGGGAATAATTGGATGGGATTTTGTTGTTCTTTTAAAACTGGAGCATGCATCTTTAATGCCTGCTGGAAATTTACATGACAGATATTGACACTTTGCTGTGCTTTAATGCTGTCCGATTTTTAATTTCAAAAGTATAAACATGGTTAGGCTTTGAAGGTCTGGAACCAAGGATACTGAATAATCTTCAAAGGCATGGATATTATCACAGAGCCTCCCCCTCCATATAAAATATAGATGGCTTGACATGAACAATCCTCTCCATAATCTGTTCCATGCATACCAATTCCACCAAACACCTTTCCTTGAGAATCGGCATGCCATACCATGTTTTGCATACAGTGTTTTAAAAAGTGTTCTTTTATGGCTGATCACCATTTCACCTGTATTTAGTTCCACTGACATGGAAAACAGTGTTGCCAATTGTCCCTATTACAGTTCCTGTGTATTTCTCCCCAGTGCACTTGCATAGGGGGAAGATGGAAGCATGGAGTGTACTTAACTGCCAGGCTGAATGGCTCTGTAATGTACCTTCAGCATGGCATAAATTAAGCTGTCATTTTTTTGGCAGCAAGTGCAGAGAGGCGATTTTCCTGTACTGTAACATTTGAAACAACAATTTTCTGGCTCCAGAACTAACTGACAGATCTGTATGATACATGCTCAATGCTTCAAGTGGCTACAGCTGGAAACAGCCTTCAGGGGGAAGCTATTGTCTTTCTGAGGAAATCAAGCTTGTGGTTGCATTTCTTCGCTTTCCAAGGAGCCTGTCATTCAAGCCATTTGGTGTGTGGGGGGGGATGTGCTTCCAATTTACTAGGGTTTGCCAAGATATATGCAAAAGCAGCTTTTCCATATGCAAAACACAGGATTTTTTTTTATCATGGCTCAGCCCTGTATCCATTAGCAAGATTGCTCACAGAGATGGCCACTATGTTTTATTGGCATGTGTAATGAGATGACAGGTTGAGTGATGGCCAAGCTGTAGAAATGTTCTTGGAATTCTTGGCAGATTGTGAAGAAGGAAGATGTTGATGCGGCAGTGGCAGCACGGGGGGGGGGGGGGA
>NW_015175388.1:377894-383213 GCF_001447785.1 Gekko japonicus | reverse complement strand
AATAAGAAAGCACAGAAGTTTGTCCAAAAGTGTGGTGAGAGGGACAAATTCCTCTGAGTCAACCAAGACAATTAAGGGGTTAGAGCACCTTTCCTATGATGAAAAACTAAAGCGCCTGGGCCTTTATACTTCAGAAATATTGATGAAGGATTGATGAAATTGTACATGAGACAGAAAGAACTTTTTCTCCCATAATCCTAGAATTTGGGACACCCAATAAACTTAGCTAGTAATTTAAATTATGAAATTCACTTCCAGTGGATGTAGCAATAGCAACTAGCATAGATGATTTAAGGAAACTGGACAGATTCATGAAATTAGGTCTGTCAGTGGCTGCTACACATGATGACTAACGTGGTCCTTTAAGTTGAGAAGCAGTAAACCTCTGGATTCTGGTGCTGAGGCAACAGCTACATTAGGAAAAAGCCTTGGCCTCTATATGCTGTTGGGTTGGCCCTCCAGGCCAGTTGGTTGACCACTGTGTGCAACAAGATGCTGTTCTATGTGGACCACTGATCTGATCCAGCAGGGCATTTCTTATGTTCTTATGGCAATATTTTTGGAAGGATGTACTGGAATCCATGTTATTATGTTCCTTAGCCTCTATGCCCTGGTTGGCTACTTTGTAGAACAGGATGCTGGGCTAGATAAGCCCCTAGGCTCATCCAGCAGTGTTCTTCTTATGTTCTTACATTCAGGTTTCCAGGGAAATTCTGATAACCATAAATATGATTAATTACTTTATCACAAACTTTAGCTAGTTCATTCTCAGTATTACACTGTGCTGAATAGGAGAACTGATAATGTCCCATTATAAAACTGAGAGCCAGTTTGGTGCAGTGGTTAAGTGCACAGACTCTAATCTGAGAGAACCAGGTTTGATTCCCCACTCCTCCACTTGCACCTGGCTGGATGACTTTGGGCAAATCATAGTTCTGATAAGAGCTGTTCTTGAAAAAAGAGCAGTCTCTGTCAAGAGTTCTCTCAGCCCTGCCTACCTCACAGGGTGTCTGTTGTGGGGAGGGGAAGGGAAAGGAGTTTGTAGGCCACTCTGAGACACCTTTGGGTAGTGAAGGGCAGGGTATAAATCCAATCTCTTCTCTCTTCTCTTTCTATAAGCACACCCCTATTTTCCCCTGTGAAATATTGAGGGGTATGCTGACTAATGTTGACTTGTGTTCCATGTTAATCTCATTTAAATAAATAAATAGCTAATTCGCTTTATACTGCTTGTTTAGACAAAGAATATTACTAGGAAATCATTGACTTGTATTTTTAAAAAATGTTGCTTGCATACATTCCTTTTATTTTCATATATTTTGGTACTAGCATATATTTTTATTACCTGTACACTGAATTACTACAGTTCCTTCCTAATTGCTCCCTTGGGAACTTCTATTATTGTACTCTACTATATTCAAAGAACTATAGTCAGCCTTCTTAGCTGTTAGTTCTGTGGGTTCAGGTCATAGTGCTCTAATCTGACATTGTTCCATTGATGTCTAGTTCATTCTAGTATTGATTTTTCAGATCTTTCTGTTAAGTTTAAGACCCACTTGCACTAGGGTTTGTAATTAATCTGATTTACTGACTTACAAGCGCATCAAACTTGCTGGAAAGGTGAAATTTAGTACAGATAGAGTTTCAAGTACCCAGGCTGCTGAAGAATTAAACATTTTTTCATGTAACTGGAAATGAACATGAAGTTTTTCACATAACTGAAGTCAGCATTCTAAGCAAAAACAAGCCAAACCACTTACTGAGGTCTGGAATATCAGAACTGGCTGATTCAATATAGCATAGTTTACAGAGCCAGTAGTATCAGCCAGAAGTATACATGCACATTTTTGGCATGCGATTGCAGTAATCCTTTTAAGAGCATCCATGATCATGTGTAACAAGATACATGCATACTTCTAGTTCACACAGCAGTATATCCATAGGAGCCCAGGCGACTGGAGTCCCAGAGACTTCAACAGGAAGTGAAATAGCACCAGTGTGAAATGATTTAATCCCCACAGTTCCTTGCAATTACCATTGTCCAAAGAATTTTTGATTGACCCAATGTCTTTTGAACAATTAAAACAGAAGTCCAGTGAAGACCTAAAACATCTATTAACATTTTTAGTCTTTACTGTGCTACTGGATTTCTGTTTTATTTTGCTACAACAGACTGACACAATTACCTTTCTGGTTTTAATCAGTTAGTTATAGTTAGACACACTGTATATTGCCGAAATATCAACTTTGGTGCCTATTTGAGATTTTGGAGGGAAAGGAGAGAGACATACAATTTAATAAACTTAATAATACATTAATAATAATGTATAATAATACATTATACATTAATTGTTTAACGATTTAAATAAATAAATAATAATTTATTATTAGAGCTGAAGGTAGTCTTTAGTATGTTATTTATAGTAATTGTAGTCCATCCTTTGCAATCAAATGCTCAAGGCCATTTCTTTTTAATTTTGTAAACATTCCATTCCATTAGTTAAAATTTGCTATTACTGATTGACATTTGAGGCTTCTGGCCCTAGTTCCTTTAAGCTACCTTGAACATGCCTAAATGGAAAGGTGACATGCAAATAATCCCAAATAGAAATTTATGGACACTGTAACTGTTCATATGATCCATACAGTAAAAGGTGAAAGGGATTTGATTGTCAGCATAATCCTCTATACTGACAAGTTTTCAACAAGACAACTGTTTTAAAGAGTAACATTTATTTTATCTCTGAGGTCTTTAGCTGTCAGCTATGTATGTAAGGTCAAATCATACTCTTAAAGCACACAATTTCAGTTGGATTAGATTTAGTTCAGTATGTTTGAATTTGAGCGAAAAGAAATGTTCACCACATCTTGTTTATTCCATTCAGTGGACTTGATATTTTCCATTGTTTTCCCTGAGCTTTCTAAATTGTCACAGATGTGTCAAGAACAATGGTATGTAGTAGCTCTGTTACTTTCTGTCAGTCATATTGCCACTGTCTGATCAATGCTGCTGGGTTTTAGTGTTACCGTGCTTTGTCAATGTTAATGCAATGGCAAGTGGTAAAGATGCCCTTTGGTGGGAAACACTGTTAGCCCTTAATAATAAACCATTTCTGCACCTCAAATTGCTGCTATACATGAGCAGGTTTAGCCAACCCCTGAAGAGAACCTGTACCTTCTCATTAGAGGGCAATGGTAGTGAGAAAGCAATTCAAAAAAGCCATAGGGTTGGCAATCACACATATTTTCTGCTATGAGTAAATAACTTCAATTGATTTAATCATAAAAGAATAACAGGAAAACTACACTGATTTCCAAATCCCTAATGGGACCGTCAGAATATATTGACTGAGCTCTATGCAAGAGGTCTGTATCTATTTGTATGAATTGAAGAAATATCAATATTTGATCATTAGTCCAACAAAAAAAATGACAATTTGGATTCTTCTCAAAAGTGGCTGGATAAGATTATGCAGTACAGTTTTATGAGTGGTGCATGGCAATACTTTATAGCATTCATTAAGTTAAAAAGAATAAAAGTCGTAAATTTTGTTGAATGTCTATCCTGTGTTAATTGCACCATGCCTTTCATTACAATAGAAGCGCTCTTTTTAAAATTCAATCAAACAAGGAATCAAGAAAACAGATTTGTATGTCTGGGACAGAGTGTTGCTTCCCATAGTTCTTAGTTCTGCATAAAAAAGCCAGCAAAGAATAAAACCAATTTCTAAAGTTTATTAAATGTTTTTGCCATAAGAAGAACTGAAATTCTATCTCATCTGTGGAAAACCAATCACATCATAATTTGTATCTTAATAATAAAATTCTTAATGTATGTCATCTTTTAAGGAACAGCTTTGTGATGTAATTATTTAATCTATTTTATTTTTATTGTAAAAACAGACATTAATACTGTCATTATATTTGCTGCTGAAGTGTGGCCTAAAATTGAGGATCAACAAACTTTTTCCATAATATGATCATACCTTAATAAGAGGATTGACTAATGAACCACATTTCCTCCTATTCACTATCAGATAACAATCTTGTGGTACCTATACCAATTGCTTACTTGTGCAAAATAATAGCTAGAAAGTGTTTAATGTATTTTTAGAGGGAATTTAATGCAATTTAGCAGCTGGAAACCAAGGGAAAAGCCAGAATCATGTGACCAAATAGCTCTTTGCAGACCACAGTTTGCAAAATGATTATCTTAAAACACAACTACATACCGAGATTTCATCCTGTGCTTCATGGGCACACATCAAAATTATACAGTTTGCTCTAGGTAGATTATGCAGCCAACACATGCATATTATATTGCCTGGGGAAACTATAGTACAAAGATCATCAGAACACTTTCATTGATTTCTATAGACTTGGCGGTAGATCTCCCAAGGGTGCCTCAACCTGTATGAAGATTGCAAGCAAATAAAGGAAAGGCTTGTATTTCTTGTAGAATTATGTCATGATTGTAACAGTCCTACTGCAATTGACCATTCGGTAAATAGGAACAGACTATTAATTATAGAGAGTACTATGAAAATGCTTGTTCATCCTATTTAATTTTTTTTAATGAATTTTCTGGCCATGTTCTGGGAAACTGTAGGCCTAAGTCTGAGTGTCCAGCAGGGCTTTGGGCTTCTGCTAGCAGCTGCCCCACTCTGCAAAACTGGTCCTCTTTGAAACTTGGAATGAGGTGGTGGTAGTAAAACAGCTATAAGTGTCTCTGGTGTTACCACCAGTGTCCTGCCTTGTTGTTGGGGGAAATTAGCTATGAGATAAATGGAGGCCAGAGGGGTACCAGGGATTGCACACCTATATATACCAGGGTCCAGTACAGTAGGAAGATTCCAGATTTGAAGAGTAAAATAAATAGTTTTATTGAATAATTTCCCTAAATACAAGCACACTAGACATTCAAGAACAGAGAACGCAATGCAGAGCTAAGAAAACAGAGGTGATTTGATAGAGAATAACAGGGTCAGTTACCTGTCCAGATGTGCAGAGGTCCATGAAGAAGATAGCACCAACAGTCAGCGTTCCATGCTATGGGGAAGGAGGACCGAAGAAGAGATTTGTGGGTGTACTCAAAAATATAGGTCCCCTCAGAGTGCACACTGAAGTGGGGCATGCTCTCTATTTTTATAGGAATTCTGGGGGCAGTCTCTGGGGCCAGAACTCGATAGGATTATAAGAACATAAGAGATGCCAATGTTGGATCAGGCCAAAGGTCCATCCAGTCCAACACTCTGTGTCACACAGTGGCCAAAAATACCAGGTGCCACCAGGAGGTCCAGCAGTGGGGCCAGGATACTA
>NW_015175388.1:372296-377716 GCF_001447785.1 Gekko japonicus | reverse complement strand
AGTGGGGAATCAAACCTGGTTCTCCCAGATTAGAGAACATAAGAACATAAGAACATAAGAGATGCCAATGTTGGATCAGGCCAAAGGCCCATCCAGTCCAACACTCTGTATCCCACAGTGGCCAGAAATACCAGTGCCATCAGGAGGTCCACCAGTGGGGCCAGGACATTAGAAGCCCTCCCACTGTTGACCCCCCCCCAAGCACCAAGATGACAGAGCATCACTTGCCCCAGAGTCCCTATCTATACCTTGTGGCTAATAGCCACTGATGGACCTCTGCTCCATATGCTTATCTAATTCCCTTTTGAAGCCGTCCATGCTTGTAGCTGCCACCACTTCCTGTGGCAGTGAATTCCAAGTGTTAATCACTCTTTGGGTGAAGAAGTACTTCCTTTTATCCGTTCTAACCCGACCGCTCAGCAATTTCATGGAGTGCCCACGGGTTCTTGTATTGTGAGAAAGGGAGAAAAGTACCTCTTTCTCTACCTGCTCTTTCCCATGCATAATCTTATAAACCTCAATCATGTCACCCCTCAGTCGTCGTTTCTCCAAGCTAAAGAGCCCTAAGCGCCTTAACCGTTCCTCATAGGGAAAGTGTTCCAACCCTTTTATCATTCGAGTTGCTCTTTTCTGCACTTTTTCCAAAGCTATAATATCCTTTTTAAGGTGTGGTGACCAGAATTGCACACAGTATTCCAGATGAGGTCGCACCATTGATTTATATAGCGGCATTATGATATTGGCTGATCTGTTTACAATACCCTTCCTAATAATCCCCAGCATAGCATTGGCCTTCTTTATTGCAGTCACACACTGTCTCGACATTTTCAGTGAGTTATCTACTACAACTCCAAGATCTCTCTCTTGATCTGTCTCTGCCAGTTCAGACCCCATCAACGTGTATTTATAGTTAGGATTTTTGGCTCCAATGTGCATCACCTTGCACTTGGCCACATTGAACCCCATTTGCCATGTTGACGCCCACTCGCCCAACTTTGACAGATCCCTTTGGAGTGCCTCACAATCCTCACTGGTTTTCACCACCCTGAACAACTTCGTATCATCCGCAAATTTAGCCACTTCACTGCTTACTCCCAACTCCAAATCATTAATGAACAAGTTAAAAAGCAGTGGACCAAGTACTGATCCCTGTGGTACCCCACTGCTTACACCCCTCCACTGGGAGAACTGCCCATTTATACTCACTCTCTGTTTTCTATTAATTAGCCAGTTTTTGATCCATAAAAGGACTTGTCCTTTTATCCCATGATTTTTGAGCTTGCTTAGGAGCCTTTGATGAGGAACTTTATCAAAAGCTTTCTGGAAGTCAAGGTAAATAATATCTATTGGATCCCCCTTGTCCACATGTTTGTTCACCCCCTCAAAGAACATTAACAGGTTAGTGAGACAAGATCTTCCCTTACAGAACCCATGTTGAGTCTGCCTCAATAGGTTTTGTTCATCTATGTGCCTACTAATTCTTTCCTTAATAATGGTTTCCACCAATTTACCCGGTATCGACGTCAGACTGACTGGCCTGTAATTTCCCGGATCTCCTCTGGAACCCTTTTTAAAGATGGGAGTGACATTAGCTACCTTCCAGTCCTCAGGAATGGAGGCTGATTTTAAGGAGAGATTACATATTTTTGTCAGGAGATCCACAAGTTCACAATTGAGTTCTTTCAGAACTCTTGGATGTATGCCATCTGGGCCTGGTGATTTATCAGTTTTTAAGTTGTTTATCAGTTTTAGGACCTCCTCTCTCGTCACCTCAATCTGACTCAGGTCTTTCAACACCCCTCCCGAACTCAGCGGCTCTGGAGTGGGCAAGCACCTCTCATCTTCCACAGTGAAGACGGAGGCAAAAAATGCATTTAGCTTCTCAGCCATTTCCCTATCATCCTTCAGTACTCCTTTTACCCCTTGGTCATCCAAGGGCCCCACTGCCTCCCTGGCTGGTTTCCTGCTTCTAATGTATTTGAGGAAAGTTTTGTTGTTGGTCTTTACGTGTTTTGCTATATGCTCCTCATATTCCCTTTTTGCCTGCCTGACCATAGACTTGCATTTTATTTGCCATAGCCTGTGTTCTGTTTTATCAGCCTCACTGTGACCAGCTTTCCACTGCTTAAAGGAATCATTTTTACCTTTTACAGCTTCCATTACTTTGTTTGTTAATTATGCAGGCTTTTTTCTATACCTATTTGTGCCTTTCCTAACCTGCGGAATATATTTTTTCTGAGCTTCTAGGATCGTAGTTTTAAATAGTTTCCAAGCTTCCCCAATGGTTTTGACCCTTTCTACTTTTCCTTTCAGTTTCCTCCCCACATGTCCCCTCATATCAGAGAAGTGACCCCTTTTAAAGTTAAAAGTGGCAGTGGCAGTCTTTTTGGGCAATTCCCTATTTATACAAATGTTGAACTCAACAACATTATGATCACTGTTCCCAAGCGGTGCAATCACTTTTACATCTCTCACCAGGTCTTGAGTGTTTCTTAGGACCAAATCAAGGATCGCCTCTCCCCTGGTAGGTTTCGTGACCATCTACCTGTTAATGGCCCTACCAGAGCTGGCTGAATGGATTTGATGACCATGGATGGTCCAAACGGGATCGGTATCCTGCAGGAGGGGGCAGGAAGGACAGGTGGGGAAACAAAGGATTTCCATATAGACATAGGTATCAGGGCTACATGAAGGTTTGGAGACAGAGGAGCTATTCACCAGGTGGCTACTGAATAGTTGTAGAAATGTAGATTCTTCACCTGGTGTTGTTTCATATGCATGCCTTTGCTGGGTGGAGGGGGGGGATTGGATATTGTTTCGAGGGCTGCCTTGTGCAACCTAAACTGGAAAGCCTTTTTCAGAGCTTTGACTAGCTCTGTGGCTGAGGCTAAAAGTGTCCTCCTTGGCCTGACTTTGTGGATCTCTGGCTCAGGTCAGAAGTGGGGTGCTCCACTATTAGAGCTACCTGCGAGTAAGGTAGCACCTTTGGGCTACACTGTGCATGTGTGATTCTTGAGCCAGTTTAATACAGCTTTCCAAACTATGTTTGTGGTGAGCACTTATTTTCAGGTAGTGTTGGTATATGTCCAATCAGCAGTTAAATCTTGCGGGAAGAGTATTCAGGCTCCTCTGGGAGAAATTATCAATTTGTCTTTTTCTACTGGGACTTTCCCAGAAGCTTTGAAGGAGGCAGTGGTCTGTCCACTCTTGAAAAAGCCATCACTGGACCTGGTGGTCCTTACCAACTACCGCCCAGTATCGAATTTACTGTTCCTGGGTAAGGTGGTTGAGAGAGTGGTGGCCGAACTCCAGGTTTTCCTGGATGACGCTTCTGTCCTTGACTCCTTCCAGTCTGGCTTCCGCCCTGGCTATGGGGTAGAGATAGCTCTGGTCGCCCTTACAGATTACCTCTGTAGACACTTGGACCGAGGCGGGTCAGGGCTGCTGTTGTTATTATATCTGACAGCAGCATTTGACACGGTCGGCTACATAACCCACCATCTTGCTGACGTAGGAGTTCGGGGGACTGCCTTGAAATGGTTTTCTTCCTTTCTCCATGGTTGGGGACAGAGTGTGGCACTTGGCAAAAGGGTCTCCCCATGGTATCCGCTAGAATGTGGAGTGCCACAGGGGGTTATCCTCTCGCCAGTGCTGTTTAACATCTATATGCATCCCCTCACCCAGTTGGTCTGGAGCTATGGGTTGGACTGTCACCAATATGCTGATGACACCCAGCTCTATCTGTTAATGGACGGCCATCCGTCTTCTGTTCCTGAAACGCTGGGTGAGGCCTTGGAAGCTGTGGCTGGATGGTTGTGGCAGAGCCGGCTAAAGTTAAATCCATCAAAGACGGAGGTCCTGTACCTGGGTCGAGGGGACATGGATGTGGGCTCCAGTCTTCCCACACTGGAAGGGGCACCTTTGGTGTCGGCCCAGACAGTGAGGAGCCTGGGAGTAAAACTGGATGCCTCTTTGTCTATGGAGGCCCAGGTTGCCACAGCTGCCAGATCTGCATACTTCCATCTTAGGCAGATCAGGCTACTGAAGCCATATCTCCCCCCCCCCAAGTCCTAGCTACAGTGATCCATGCAATGGTCACCTCCAGGCTTGATTAGTGCAATTCGCTCTACACAGGCTTGCCCCTGAGACTAATCCAGAAATTACAGTTGGTATAAAATGCAGCTGCACGCCTGCTGACTTCAACACCTATGCAGGCTCACGTTCGGCATGTGCTTTGCCAGCTTCACTGGTTACCAGTTGAGTACTGGATCCGCTTCAAGATGTTGGTAATAACCTTCAAAGCCTTATATGGCCTGGTACCAACATATCTAGGGGACCGCCTCATCCCGTATACACCTCAGAGAGCTTTACGCTCTAATAATCAACATCTCCTGGTGGTCCTTGGCCCAAAATATGTCCATTTAGCCCTGACCAGGGCCAGGGCCTTTTCTGTCCTGGCTCCCACCTGGTGGAACATGCTCCCCATTGAGATCAGGGCCCTGCGGGAACTTACTCAGTTCTGCAGGGCCTGCAAGATGGAGCTGTTCCGCCAGGCTTTTGGTTGAGGCAGCAGGCGTCTGCATATGGCCTCCCTGAGGTCACTGTCTCCTACCTACTGGCCACCTATCTGCCAGCAACCGGCCATAACAATCAGTATTAATGGGCCCGAATATGTACCAGCAGCTATAACTGTTGATTTTAAATATTTATAATGTAATATTTTATTGTGTTTTAAAACGTATTGTATTATTTGAGATGATGTGACCCACCCTGAGCCCGCTCATGGAATGGGTGGGATACGAATATGAAAAATAAATAAATAATAAATAAATAAATAGACAAATTAGCTTCTATAACTTGATTGTGGCGGAAGCTGTTGACTCATTTTTGGATTAGGCTGGGATACCACTAGTAGGCTGGCTTTGTACTCCAATGACATATGAACATAGGAAAGGGGCCATTCTTTGTTATAACACTAGACCCTGCATCACCTAATGTATGAGACACTGCCAAATAATAAGCTCTGCAAACTGGTTCAAACCATTTGTTCTAAATTTATTCATTTGCACTGTTTTTAACCTGCCATTCTCCTATGACAGACTAAAGGTAGATAGTAAGGACTACAACTGAAAGGACATACCCTTTCCACAGGGATTCATACTTGCTGAAAGGGAAGAACAGACAACTGGTCTATATAGGGTGAGACAGACCTTCAGATATGTGAGTCCTATGTCATAAAGAGGTTTAATAGTATCTTATTTATTTATTTATTTATTTATTTATTATTAAATTTATACCCCGCCCTTCCCCGTAGGGCTCAGGAGACAGACCTTCAGATATGTGAGTCCTATGTCATAAAGAGGTTTAATAGTATCTTATTTATTTATTTATTTATTTATTTATTATTAAATTTATACCCC